>NC_133452.1:25471672-25769172 GCF_048565385.1 Saimiri boliviensis | reverse complement strand
ATTAACCTGATTTTACTTTGTAAATTCTCATTTATGGGATAAAGAAAATGTGGTATATATACACAGTGGAATCTATTCAGCAACAAAAAGAATGAAACCATGTCATTTGCAGCAAAATAGATGGAACTGAAGTACAATAAGCCAGACACAGACAAATGTCACAAGTTCTTACTCATGGGAGCTTAAAATTTATTTTCATCAAGATAGAGAGTAGAATGGTAAATACCAGATGCTGGGAAGGTTGTGTGAGTGGAAAGGCAATGAAGAGCGTCTGGTCAAAGGGTACTAAAAACACAGTTGGATAAAATAAGTAAGTTTTAATGTTCTATAGCAGTTCTGCTATTCTATTGTTGCTAACTATACAGTACAGTTAGCAACAATGTAGCGTATATTTCAAATTAGCTAAAAGAGGGAACTTGAAATGTTCCCAACATGTGGAAATGATAAACACTCAAGGTGAGGGATACCCCAAATACCTGGACTTGATTCTTACACATTCTATGCATGCAACAAAATATCATATGTATCCCATAAATATGTAAAATATTATGTACCAATTTAAAACATGAAAGTTTCTCATTTATATGTTTCCATAAATTACATTTTATACAGAGAAGCTATATGCAAAAAGATTTGCCTGTGAATCTGGTAATATATTTCTAGTCTGCGTGTACTGGAGAACAATTCATGTGACATACAGTCTGGTTTCTTCATAAAGCTAACAAGTGGATTGAAGTAATGATATGATAATATCACTAGGGAACATTTCTGTCAGGATTGTAGTTATAAAATTTTCAGAGATGGGATTTGGAGTCTATGCTTTTGCTACTAATTAAGGATACTGTATTAAAGTCCGACAGGGAAACGGATGGCATATTCAAAGTAGGATAATTCAAGCATAGGTTTTTAATAAGTGGTCTATTATCAAGATATGAACAGGGTGGAGGGCAGCTGTAACAGAACCCGTGACTGAGAATCACGAGTAGGGAAAGGTATCCGAAACCGGGAAGGGAGAGAGAGACATGTAGAGGAGCCCCCCTTAGAGGAACTGGGACCTTTTGTTGAGGGGCACATACATACTTCTATTTGGAATACATTTCCTGCTCATTCCCTGCCCCTGCCCTCCTGCCAGAACTTTCCTACTGGCAGGAAACCTATGGGGCACAGGCAGCTGTCAGAATAATCCATTCACATCAGACTCCCAAGTCAGAGAACAGGTGGGAGGGAGGCGGAAAGTGGATCTGGAGGGGCAAAAGGAAATCTCTGCACACGTGCTGATGCTATATAAATCTAGAATTTGTTCTCATTATATTCACTGATGGTAACAGGTGTTTACAAATCAGAGTGGTCATTTTAAAAACATGCATTAGTCAAGATCCTTATAGGAATTAAATTTTAAGCTATTTTTTAAATAATGGGAAAAAGACCCTAGCTTAAAATCTATGCTCTGTAAGAAAAAACATCTTTTCTAACTACTAACATATGAGAGCTAGAGAGATATTCCTAGGTCTTGTTATGTCTGGGTGCCTCCCTCTAATAGGCTATCTCAGGGTCCTCATCTCAGTGCTTACTTTGGCTAGTCATTAACTCATCTTTCAACAAATATTTAATTGAGTGTTTCTAATGTGCTAGGTATTGTGTTAGGCTTTACGTAAAAAGGAGTAAATGAAACAGACATAATTCCTGCCTTCTTGAAACTTAGTAGGTGAGTTGAATGATATAGACAAAGCTTTAACCAGTTTGGTAAGTCTGCATTCATAGAGGTAATAAGGAGCAACAGAAACACGTGACCACGGAATATTCAAATACAACCTTTAATCATGAAAATTAGAGAGTTCACAGAGCAGCCATTGGGGTACAAAAAAGCCACAGACTTTTTAGCAGCATATTTTCTCTCTCCTGAAAGAAAGATCTTAAATTTAAAGCTGGCCATTTCTGGAAAAGCTTATCCAAATATTATTTGTAAGATGAGGCAGAGGTGCTACCAGAATCTAGAAAGTGCTGTTCAATATAGAAGCCAAATATCAATAACTGCCTGCAAATATGGAAATGTTCCATTCTGCCCTTTCCATAGTAGACACTAGTTATGGTGGCTATGAAGTACTTGAAATGTTGCTAATGTGGCTGAGGAACTGAATTTTAACTTTTATTTAATTTTAATTAATTGAGATTGAATTAGCCACATGTGGCTCTAGTAAAGTACAGTGAAAATCTAGAGCAAAATGTTCTAGCGGAGACTTGCTGAGCACAAGTTGCTTAATTTAACCCCATTTCCCTTTTTGACAGTACTAACAACAGGTTCAATAATTTACTCAGACAATATCATGTATCTTGCAGGGAATGAAATAGAAATCAAAGATAGCCTAAGAAAAAACAAGTATTGTCAAGGAGGTGGAGACATTGGAACTCTTTTGCAAATATACAGTAAATGTAAAATGGCACAGCTGTTGTGGAAAATGGTATGATAAATTTATAAAAAATTTAACATAGAATTACCACATGACCCAGCAATTCCATTTCTGGTTATATACCCCCCCAAAAATGAAAGTAGAGACTCAAAGAGATATTTGTACGCTTATATTCATAGCAGCATTAATTACAATAGCCACAGGGAGAAAGTAACCCGAGTGTCCGTTGACAGGTGAGTGGATATGCCAAATCTGGTCTACACATACAATGAGATATTACTCCACCTTGAAAAGGAAGGAAATTGTGACACATGCTACATACAGCATGGAGAAATATGAAAGACATAATGCCAAGTGAAATATGCCAGTCACAGGAGAAATATTGTATGATTCCACTTATACGAGGTACCTAGAGCAGTCAAATTCATCGAGGCAGAAAGTAAAATGGGGGAATCTAGCAATTTTATTACTGGGTATATATCCAAAGGAAATGAAATCAGTGTGATGAGATTTCTGCATGTCCACATTCATTGCAGCATTTCACAATAGCCAAGATACAGAATAAATATAAGGGTTCAATAGTGGCTGAACGGATAAAGAGATGTGGTATACATACACAATGAGGTACTTCCAGCCTTACAAAAGAAGGAAATCCTGTCATTGTGACAATATGAATGAACCTGGAGGACATTATGTTAAGCAAAATAAGCCAGACACAGAAAAACAAATACCATATTATGACACTTATGTGTGGAATCTAAAAACGCTGAACTCATGGAAGTAGGAGAATGGTGGTTATCAAAGACTGAGTTAGAGAGATGTTAGTAAAGAAAAAAAAAAAGTAGAATGGTGGTTGCTAAAGGTGAGTCAGGGAGAGACCAGGGAGTTAGTGTTTAATGGGTGCAAAGTTTTAGTTGGGAGGATAAAAACGTTCGGGATGGTGGTGATGGTTACACCACAGTGTGAATGTACCTGTATTTAATATACCACTGTACACTTTACAATGGTTCTCATGGTAAATTCTATGTTGTAAACATTTTATCACAACAATACAAGAAGTTTAGACATGTCCTCTGTTGTCAAAGAGTTATCAAACTAGTATGAAAAAGAGAAATGGTAGCTGGTGGTTATTACATGGTCATTACATGGTGCAGGGATTTGGAATGACCATTTGACTGAGGGCCATGGAGGAGTTACACCTCAGAAGGGTGGCTGCCACAGAGGACCTTCCAACCCTGGCATTCAATGGTTTTATGAGCTCTGTGAATTAGGAATGGCAATAGCGTGCAGGATGATGGCCGAGGCTGACAGATCTCCATGCGACAGCCACACACCCCCCCTCCCAGTGCCCGGCTCTGCTTTATCTGAGCCTCACCCTAAGGATCTTATCAGTCATCATCTCTAAAAAACTCCAGACTGGAGGGGAGAGCCAAAGGTCTCCAGAGAAATTTATAAAACAAGAATAACTTGGAGATTCAGCTGGGTGTAAGCAGATCAATAATGGAAGAGAATTCAGACTGGTCCTGCTCTAAACCCTGTCATCAACATCTGCATCCCGTCAAAATCCCAGTCTCAAGCATCCCACTCTGATATTCATCTTGCTTTTGTTTTTAATTTTTAATTTTTTTGAGATGGAGTCTCCTTCTGTGGCCCAGGCTGGAGTGCAGTGGTGCAATCTTGGCTCACTGCAAACTTCACCTGCTGAGTTCAAGCGATTCTCCTGCCTCAGCCTCCCAAGTAGCTGGGATTACAGGCACCTGCCACCACACCCAGCTAATTTTTGTATTTTTAGTGGAGACAAGGTTTTTTGCCATGTTGATCAGACTGGTCTTGAACGCCTGACCTCAGGTGATCCACCCACCTGGGCCTCTCAAAGTGCTGGGATTATAGGCATAAGCCATTGTACCTGGTCCCAACTATCTCGCAGTACTTTTCCACTGAATCTCTCTAACCCCTAACTGTGACCATTTCTTGATCCCCTGGAAATTCCAATCCATTGACCCCCTAACACCTTTTCTCTTCTTCTCAACACCGTCATTCACGTCCTCTCTTCTCCCCTTGCCTGCTTAGATGCTGTGGTCGTTCACTATCATCATTCTCTTGCATACACCCCCGACCCCCTGTTATTCTCTCTCCCTTCATATTTACCTGGCAACTCCAAACTTTGCTTACATCTAACCCTCTGCCTAGTTTTATCTGTACCCAAGTAGGTAAATGAAGCTGGCAAGAACACACAGCTACACCTACTGGCCTTGCTTTATATTCATGAGCTCTGACCTCAAATGGGCTCTTCCTGCTCCCCAACAATCCAACTGTATTTTCCAAGTCCATTGACTTTCTCACTGTTCTAGATGACTTCATATTTCTCCTCTCTCCCCAAACTTCCTCCATACTCCTCACTCTTAGCAGACGACCTTGCTTTGCATTTCATCGATAAAATATGTTATTCCTTCCACATTTACCAGCATCTCTGCCATACTTTCCGAGGAGCTAAGACAACAGGCATGCACCATCAAACCCGGCTTATTCTTGGATTTTTAGTAAAGATGAGATCTCCTTATGTTGCCCAGGTTGGTCTCCAACTCCCAGGCTCAAGTGATCCTCCTACCTTGGCCTCCCAAAGTGCTGGGTTTACAGGGGCAAGCTACCATGCTCAGCTATTAACATTTGAATCCATGAGGAAGACTGCCTGAAAAAGTAAATTGCAGATGGGGAGGCAGGGGGAAGATTGCTTGGGATTAAGAGTGGCATTTGGACACCTTCATTTTGGAGTTCTCTCCTGTTACAGGGGTGAACTCTTTCTTCTATTTAACCCCAAGTTTCCATTTGTGCATTGCATCACACACCTGCTCATCTATCTACTCAAGAACATTGTTCTAGCACATAACCCATTTCTCTCCTATATCATCCTTCTTTCAGATCCGTTTGGTTCACGCCTGTGAGCATACAAATGTGTAGGTTCTACTTTAAAAAAAAAAAAAAAAAAAAAAAAAAAAAAAAAAAAAACTGCTTTGACTATATAGTTCCTTCCAGGTTCTATTCCATTTCTTTGTCTTCATCTGCCATTTTTATTCTTTCTGGGGTGACCCCAAACAGGCTTCGGTCATCCCACCACTAAAACTCTTCTTACCAAGTTCACCACTGACCTCTCTGTGACCAAGCCCATTGCTCAGTTTTCAGTCCTAATTTTACACACCGTAGCAGCATTTGACAGTTAATCATTCTTTCTTGCCACATTCTTTTCATTTGACTTCTGGAACATGTTCTCTCTTGGTTTATCTCTCTTGGTTTATTCTTAACCTCTGAACTTTGGAGCATGCCAGGACTCAGACTTCAGACATCCCCATTCTGTCTGCACACCATCTATATGCTAAAGACCTCCAGATATATGCCGCCATCCCAGACTCACCTAACCAACTGCCTTCATGACAACTTGACAACTCCAAACTGAAGGAGTCCAAAATGCTACCCTTAATCCCCAGCAATCTTCCCCTTTCCTCCCCATCCACAATTTACTTTTTCAGGAAGTCTTCCCCATGGATTCAAAGGTTAATCTCAGCTGAGCATGGTAGCTGACGCCTGCTAACCCAGAACTTTGGGAGGCCAAGGTGGGAGGATCACTTGAGCAGAGTGTGGTAGTGCATGCCTGTAGTCCCAGCTGCTCAGGAGGCTGAGGCAGGAGGATCACTTGAGCAGGGGAGGTCAAGGCTGCAGGGAGCCATAATCATGCCACTGCATTGCAGCCTGGGCAACAGAGTGAGACCCTGCCTCAAAAAAAAAAAAAAAAAAATTAAAATGTCATCAGCAAGCACTCTCACAGACACACCCAGGATAATGTTTTACCAAATAAAATTTGACACATCAAATTAACCATCACAGCTTCCTAACTCGTTGGCCTGTTTTAATCTTTGTCCTTTCATCTATCCTCAACAAAATGGTGGATTAAAAAAACAACCAACCACATCATTTAGCTTTTCTGCTAAACATTCTTCCATCTTCCTATCTCAATTAATGTAAAAAAAATTTTTTTTGAGACAGAGTCTTGCTCTGTCACCAGGCTGGAGTGCAGTGGTGTGCTCTCGGCTCACTGCAACCTCTGCCTCCCGGGTTCAAGTGATTCTCCTGCCTCAGCCTCCCGAGTAGATGGGATTACAGGCGTGCACCACCACACCCAGCTAATGTTTGTATTTTTAGTAGAGATGGAGTTTCAGTATGTTGGCCAGGCTGATCTCGAACTCCTGACCTTGTGATCTGCCCACCTCAGTCTCCCAGAGTGCTGGCATTATAGGCGTGAGCCATTGTGCCCAGCCTTCAATGTAAAATTTAAAGACTGTCATGACTACCAATGCCGTACATGCTCTATTCCCCACTCCCAGCCCCGCCGCCATCACTCTTACTGAACTCTGTTTTGCCCACCCTGATATTTCTCCCAGAAGCCAAGCATGCTCCTGCCTTGGGGCCTTTACATCCACTCATCCCTAGGCTTGAAATGATCTTAATCCCAATAGCTGCATTGTTTCCTCCCTCAGTGATTCTCTTATCTTACAGGGCTTTGCAATATACATATTTTTAAAAATATAACACACCTCATCCCTTATCTTACTTTCTTTTATAATAAACTGTATTTTTTTCTTTTTCTTTTCTTTTTTTTTTCTTTTTCTTTTTTTTTTTTTTTTTTTTTTTTTGAGATGGGAGAGTCTTGCTCTGTTGCCCAGGCTGGAGTGCAGTAGCACGATCTTGGCTCACTGCAACCTCTGCCTCCCGAGTTCAAGCAATTCTCTGCCTCAGCCTTTTGAGTAGCTGGGATTACAGGCGCCCACTACCACGCCCAGGTAATTTTTTTGTATTTTCAGTAGAGATGGGTTTCACCATATTGGCCAGGCTGGTCTTGAACTCCTGATCTCATGATCCACTCACCTCGGGCTCTCAAAGTGCTGGGATTACAGGCATGAGCCACCGCACCCAGCCAATAAACTGTATTTTTTTAGAACAGTTTTAGATTTACAGAAAAATTGCAAAGGTAGTACAGAATTGCCATAAATTCCATTTCATATTTTTCTATGATTAGCATCTTACATTACGTTCCTCACAACTAATTTAATCAACCTTGATTTTTATCGCTAATGAAAGTCCATACTTTATTTAGATTTCCTTAGCTTTTCCCCACGTCCTTTTTCTGTCCCAGGATCCCATCCAGGATGCCACATTACGTTTAGTTTTCACATCCTCCTTAGCTTCTTCTAGGCCGCGGCAGTTTTTCAGACTTTCCTAATTTTTATTTTTAATTTTTGTAGAGACAGGGTCTTGCTATGTTGGCCAGACCAGGTCTTGAACTCCTGACCTCAAGCAATCCTCTCGCTTCAGCCTCCCACAGTGCTGGGATTGCAGGTATGAATCACCACGTCTGGACTGTACTTTCCTTACTTTTGATAACCTGACAACTTCGAGGAATATGGTCAGGTATTTTGTAGGATGTCCCACTATTGAAATTTGTCTGGTATTTTTCTCATTATGAGAAGGTGGTTATGGGTTCTGGGGAGGAAGACCACAGAGGTAATAGGCCACATTCATCACATTGTATTAACTGCATGTCATCAATATAATTCATGATTGTTGAGGTTGACTTAGAACTTCTGGCCGGCGTAGTGTCTATCAGCTTTCTCCATTGTAAAGCTACTCTTCTCCCCTTTCCATATTGTACTATTTTGGAGGAAGTCGCTGTGCACAGCCTAGGATAGATGATCTACATAAATTATTTGGAACTATTCTGTGTAGGAGATTTGTCTCCTGTCTGCCTTTTATTTATTTATTCAATTATTTATTTATATCAGTGTAGACTCATGGATATTTTTTACTTTGGCTTTTAATCCAATAAGACTTTGTTTAGTTTACTTGGTTGCTCAAATGGTTCCATCTTTGGCAACTGGGAGCTCTTTCAGGTAGTTCCTGTGTGTAAACATTCTCCCATCAAGGCAGGATTCGTTTTTTATTTTTATTTTTCCTTCTCATTCTTTTGCCCAGGCTGAAGCGCAGTGGCAGGATCTAGGCTCACTGCATCCTTGACCTCCTGGGCTCAAGTGATCCTCCCACCTTAGCCTCGCGAGTAGCTGGGACCACGGAGGCACGCCACCACGCTCAGCTAATTTTTGTATTTTTTGTGGAGATGGGTTTTCACCACATTGTTCAGACTGGTCTCAAACGCCTGGGCTCAAGCGATCCTCCCACTTCGGCCTCCCAAAGTGCTAGAATTACGGGGGTGAGCCACCGCGCCAGGCCCGATTTCCCTTTTTGAATATCACTTACTTTTCAGCCTCATCTCTGTTTTTCAAGGTGCTTACCACCACCTGGCACAATCCACACTTTCTGTTTATCTCCCCATTAAAGTGCTGGGACCTGGAGAAGGGGGAGGGTGTTGGCAGTATTTCTGAGAGCGGTGGTATACTGGGCACACAAGGGGACGCTCGGTTGATATCCAGGGAATGATGAGCCCGGCGGGTTCTGAGGCCAACTGGAGAGGGGTTGGCCGCAGGGTTCTGGGAAGGCGCTGCCCGGCCGCTGTGTGACTGCAGGCTCCTTGCCCGCCTCCTGGAGGGTCCAGCGGGTACAGGACCTGCCGCAGCCTCGGCAGCCACACCCACGCTCAGAGACCGCTTCCACCGTCCTCGCGGCGGAAACGCACCGGACGGCAAATGTCATCAGCGCAGCGGGGATTCCCGGGGAAAGTCCACCGCGCTCCCTGCCTTGGGAACCGGAGGATGAGCTGAGGAACAGCTTCTGGCGGCAAACCTCCCACTCCCCGCGAGGGTCCGCTCCGCCCGTGGGAACTCCCCGAGGCGCACGGGAGGTGCTGGGGCGCGTCCCCGGCTCCGGGCGGCTCCGAGCGCAGGGACTCCGGGCGGGGCGGGAACCCGCGCTCTGCGAGCCGCCGCGCCCCGGCGCTGTCAAGCGGGGCGGGGCCTTGTCCCCAGCTGTGGTCGCTTCCTAAGCGGCGAGGGCAGAGCCGGCGGCGCCCAGATGCGGCCGCGGCGGCGCGGAGCTCGGGCTGCAGCGGAGGAGCCCAGCCTCGGCCGCAGAGGGCGCGGGAGGCGCCGGGAGCGGAGCCGCCGAGAGTCGCTCAACAGGTTTCCTTCCCCAACGCGGCGCCCACGAGGGACGCGCGCCCGGCCGGGAGAGGGGCTTCTCGGTTCGAACTCTCGCTCCGGGTACTGGTTTGTTTTTCTCTCCCTGAGCCCCCCATTTCTCTTCCTATTCCAGGTGCGCGGAGAGTGCGGAGAGGTGGGCGGGCCGGGGCGGGAACACTGTCTGGGCTCCGGATCCGCGGCGGGGCCTTAGTGGGTTTTGGTGCAGGGCCTCACGCCGCCTCTGGGCACCTTCGGGAACACAGCCTTGGGCTTCTCGTAAAAAGCAGAATATATATATATATATTCGAATTCTTTTAAATTTCAGAGTCCAAGGGACTGAGGATTTAGCGCTTCATAGGAATTATTTTAGGGATACCCGTTGGTAGGCTGCCTTTATAAAGCGTCCACCCAAGACTACTTTTAAGTTGAAAGGCTGAAGTGTTTGTTATCACCTCTTCATTTCCTATTAGGGTGACTGTGTCAAAAACACCAGAATGGGTACTTCTTGACTTGAACTTGGCACTGTCACCCAGAAGCCGGGAAAGACGGAGAAATTGATAGAGCCTCGGAGCAGTCCCTTCGAAGCCCACCTAAGACTTCGTTTTAGAAAAATGGAGAGGAGAGGTAGTGGCAATCCTGCGAGAACCACGCTGTCCGAGAGGGAATTCTGCCTTTTTCTAGACTCCGCTGACACCAGCTGAGATCTGTATTACTTCCTGTGGTTCTCACGCACTTATTTCAGCCGTTTCTCAGCAAAGGGAGGAGTTGTTACTTACGGGTATCCAAAAATGAGTCACACGGCTGCTCTCTTAATTGTGAGACTTTGTTAATGAACTTCTGAAAAGCGAGGCTTGCTCTGTCTGTATTTAAAATGGGGCTCTAGATGTGAAATGCCTGCCCTGCTAACCTGGGGCAATGGTATGGGAAGTGACGATTTGAGTTTTCAGTTTCTTAAGGCGCCTGATGTTACAACATGCCAGTAAAGGTCACTGGGCTGATCTAAGATAACCATAAAATCATGTGCTTTGCCACAGAAGCCCAAGGGAAAATTAATTTCAGTATCTAGTGACCATTTTGTTATCATTTTCACTGCGTGGTAGAAATGTATCATTTAATGTGGTGACTGTAACTAACTCTCTAAAACCAAAATATTTCAGACAGTTTATACTGACTACATTGATGTTAAAACCACATGACGATTTTTGAAGTGACTAGGTCCCAGCAGGAGCAGAGAAATTTAAAAGTTGAAACGCACAGGTCCCATTGTAGTGGGTAGCAGTGCTTAGGCAGGGTCTGCACACGCTATCAACATGATAGAGAAGGGATCACCATCTCTACTAGAGCTGAGTTGAGCTGAGTTCAGCCCCAAACAACAGTTACCAGGCACCTTCTCTGTGCCAGCCTCTTCTCTGAACCTTGCTTGTACAACCAGGAATAATGGGATCCTGCCGACAAGCTGCTAGGGTATATCTACACCCAGAGGGAAGTTTCTGTCCCAATATAACTCAGTAAGCTGGGTCCCAGTGTATTTAAAAATTAAACAACCAGTTACCACCCCTAGATAATTACAGTCACCTTTAGTTAATAGTGTGGCTTTTAGGAAATAGTGTGACTAAATAATAGTTTTTTTAAATACGCTGGAAAATCCATTATAATGAGATAGGTGCTAGGGTACAGTTTCTGTCCCAATATGACTGACGTTTCTGCAGATCTGGGATTTGGAATAGACTGGGTCATGGCTGGAAAAGTGAGGAAGCTTTTGCGTTTACTGATTTACTTGTCTTTGTAGGCAGCCTATTCTTCATTTGATACATGATTTAAAAATATATGAATTAGAAAGGTATGGTTTTTAAAGCACTTGAATGAACCATATTTCATATTATTTAACAACCATGTAAAACTGAACTCAGCTGATTATCACCCCTGGACAATTGCAGTCACCTTTAGTTAATAGCATGACTTTTAGGAAATAGTATGACTAATTAATAGGTTGTTTTGTTTTGTTTTGTTTTGAGACAAGAGTCTCACTCTGTTGCCCAGGCTGGAGTGTAGTGGCGCAATCTTGGCTCGCTGGAACCTCCACCTCCCGCATTCAAGCAATTCTTGTGCTTCAGCCTCCCAAGTAGCTGAGACTACAGGCACCCATCAAAACACCTGGCTAGTTTTTGTATTTTTAGTAGAGTCAAGGTTTTGCCCTGTTGGCCCAGCTGGTCTCAAACTCCTGACCGCAGGTGAGCTGCTCACCTTTACCTCCCAAAGCACTGGGATTGCAGGTGTGAGCCACCATGCCCTGCCTAGCAGTTTATAAATTTATAACACTATATTGAGGCAAGTTTTTGATCATTGTTTTTGTCGTTCAAGTCAATGTTTTTAGCACATTATAGCCATATGAGCCCAAATGAATAAATCTACTGTGTCACAGTTTACTGTTGCAATTGAAATCTGCTGAGATGCTTTTAGACTTGATGCCCAAGTATCAAGGTTTCCAAGTTTCCCCAGTTTGCTAAGATACCCAACTAGTAAAGGCAACAATGCTAAATTTGAGACAAATTTGCCTTAATTTCCAAACTTTATTGCTCCTTTGAGACCCCTAAGGTTACTTTTTCTATGACAAAGACAGAGTGGAGTATATTATTCAGCATTGTACTCCCTGAATTTGGCCCAGGCTTGACACGTGATAAGTCTAAGAAAGTGATGAATTTATTGATTTCATCCATAAATTTTATTGATGATTTATTTATTTCATCATTTATTGATGAAATCTGAACCTTCATGTAGGAGGATGAATTGTCATGCAGATGGAAGGGTAGGGTGACCCAGCAGAAGGAACAGCACACATAGAGAAGTGAAACAGCACTGGACGGTCTGGAAACTCCAGCTTGTTTAGTGACAGCACAGAGCAAGGGCTGGGGAGACAGGAAGGGCCAGATCACAAAGGCCCATGTGGGACCTGAGGGTTTATAGTACTGAGTACTGAGGCCTTTGAACAAGTGAATGATACTGTCGGGTATGTGTTTGAAAAAACAATAGCAAAACTTAGAATTTTATAAATCTTAGATTAGAGGAGAGTGACATTGACCTTAGGGAGACACAGTGGAGACCACTGTAATATTGGAGATGGAACATGAAAGAAAGCCTGAATCGAGCAGTGACAGTACAGACTGGAAGAGAGAGAAGGAGCTGGTAGACGTTTAATAGGTGGAACCCAGTCGGGTGTGTACTTAGAAGTGGGCAGTGAGGAGGTGGGAAGAATTAAGATGACTCCCACATTTCTAATTAATGACTAGGATAAGAATATCCTCCTCAGTGGAAAATAGGTTTGGGCTAAAGGATGGTGAGAAGCTCACACTATACTTGGCACATAATCAGTGCTCATTAAGATTTTTCAAAAAAATGCTAGTCATGGCTAAAATGTATTGTATGCTTATTATGGGCCAGGTACTATCCTATGCTCACTATGTGCATTAAGCCTTTTACTCCTCAGTACAATCCTGTGAGATAGGTACTCAAATTAACTGCTTTGACTGGAGAAGAAAGTGCAGTGTTAGTAACTGACAGAGCCAGAAATGGATCCCAAGCACTTGGTTCCAGAGCTTGCATTCTGAAGCACTCTGCTGTGATGTGCTGTCTTGATGAATGAATCAGTGAGGTTTTGGACATTATGGTAAACTCAGGTTGAAATCACTCTCCTGCCTGTAACAATTCTTCCTTATCCAAGAATGGCCTTGATGCATTCGATGGGCCCTCAGTGTCCCTACTGTGCTACATGACATCCCACCCCCCACCACCCTCACTCCAAGAAATACCTGAATCATCTAGGAAGAAACCTGAAATAATCAAACACTTTTTTTATCCTGGGAATTTAAATATTTTAATGGAGACTCACAGTGTCTGAAGGTTCCAAGTGCTTCAATCATTGTGTCTGCAGAGCTGTCTTGGTTACCATTCTTCCTAAACACTGAATACCGAGCTTTTCATGTTTCTCAGATGCACTCAATGTTTGTCGCTAAGATCTTCCATAAAAGCAGAGAGACTGGGAGGCGTTAATCTACACAGCAGGGTCCAATGGTGGAAGAATCACTAAAAAATGCAGACGGGTACATAACAACTCCAGATTTTACATTCCTAACTTGTGATCTGCCTTCTGAATCCTATTTTGTTCTAGCTTACCCTGAAGAAGCGCCTTACTTACTCTAACTTCCAGAATCTTATTAAGTGAGGCTGGCCCTGCTGTGTCTCCTGTCCTCTTGACTTTAGCTTGGCAAAATGATTCCGGTATCTTGCATTCAGAGCTTGCTTTCTATATGGGGCACCTCGGTAGATTTCTTTGGTCTCAACAGCGGTATTTTGACCAACAACCCTGTCCACCGCTCCCCACTGGCCCCCAAAAATGATCCCAACTCTTAACTGTTTTCATTGATGATTCAACCTGCCCTGACTTGGATTAATATCCTGATCTTTGTTCAGCAATCAGGGACTAAGAATTGATCTAGGAAGAAACCTGGAATAACCAGACCTTTTCTCCTGGGAATTTACATTTTAATGGAGACATTCAGAGGTTCCCAGAGCTTAAGCCATTGTCTCCACAAAGCTGCCTTCCTTAACTTCTCTACTTTGGACCATGTAAGGTTTAAAATGCCCAGTGAATGTTACACTCAAACTGAATCAGCAAACTCACTTATTGAAGCTTTAAAATGTTCAAATGTCCATTTTGGGAGGCTGAGGCAGGAGGTCTGCTTGAGCCTGGGGGCAGTGGCAAGGGTAGGGAGAATGTTCAAACGTCTAAAACTTGGTTTTAAAATATTTCTCCACACATGAATTAAATGTTTTGCTCAGCATTTCTTCAGATTGATTGGGAAATCAGCATATTTATAGTTGCCCATGAGATGAGAGTGACGTGAAGCCTTGCAGGGTGATAGAGCCCACATGTCTACCCCTTGGTCTGAGCTTTTAGGTGACTGCCTATAGTCCATTCAGTGCTCAGATCCTAAGAATGGGAAGGGTTTGGTTAATATTTCATGTGGGTTTGCCTTGCCTGTCCAGTTCAGCTGTGGTTTCCCTGAGAGCAGAGAATAGCTACAGCTCGGTGCTCTGTTACGCCGTCTCTAAGGCTCCTCCCAGTTCTAACAACCATTCTGTGACTTTTACTAATAATGAAATCATCTATCAGAGTAAGTCATTTGTTGGCCCTCTCCTTCTGAGTTTATGGATGCCAGACATTATTTGTGTATTTCATTCTACTTCTTTGTAAGGCTCAGTAATTTGGTAATTTTTAGACTGATTTAGGGTTTTGGAATTGGTAATTTTCAGTTACCCTTCTTGAGCTAATTAAATGTGTTTTAAAATTTAATTTGTATTCTTTTCTTTATTTTCAGTGGACAGGACATCAAAATAATCTAGAAAATACTATGTCTTCTAGAAAAGTATTTCCCCTTTTGTATGTTTGTTTTATTTGTTTCCCTGTTCAAAGATGTCAAGAGATATTCCACTACTCCTTGCATAGCTTACTGGGTAATAATATCAATTTCAGCTTTTTCAGAATAGTGGAAATTGCTCTGTTTTTATCTTCATATGGAAACAGTAAACAAATAGTTCTGTCTTGGGTTTCAGTTTCAGGATTGCAGCAATGTACATCTCTTTTCATGGTTGTTTTTCTAATTTTCTATTGTGTACTTAGTTATGTTGATTGGTGACCCAAATCTGTCGATCTGAGATAAGTAGGACATAGTGTCTTAGCTAAATTCTGTAATAATACTACATTTCCCATCTCCGCCTCCCCTCTTCCTTGATTACTTCATGGTAAACCAACATATGATGTTTAGCTGATAACATTATTTAGCTGTTGATTGTTTATGAAGTACTGTCATATGTATTATATATGTTAATTCTCATAACAGCCAGGAAGAATGGAAATAATAAGGATTGTTGTTGCCGTTGCCATTATCCACATTTTATAGATAAGGAGGGAAATACTTGGAGAGATTAAGCGACCACCTAGGATTGCCCGAGGTTAAATGCAGAGGCCTGCTACATTATGCTGTCAGGACGGGACTGAAAGGGGCAAGTTCAGTGTCTCAGGTCAAGTTCCCAGGAGACAGACCCTGAGACTCTAAAATTTACATACAGAAGGGTTTTACTGGGACAACACACCATAGGAGAGAGGGAAGCAAGATTTCAGAGGGAGAAACTGAACTGTGGGGTGTGCAAAACAACGGCCTCCACAGTGAGGAACTTAGAAGCTGGGATTCTTGTTCAGAATTGTTCTGCCTCCTGAGACAAGAGGCTCAGCATTCGTACTCATATCAACTGATCGTTGGATGCAGCTCCCTTTAGTCCAGGGCAATTTCTGGAACTGGGGGCCTTCAGCAGCCAACCTCCCTAGTACCTGGGGGACCGGAAGGGGATGTGGATACCACATCACTTACTACATTTTTGTCCAAGAGAGCGTTCTCTTCTGCAATGGCCTTGCTTGTGTCTGTCTGGCCCAGACCACCACCGTGCAGAGTGGTGCCCAGCAAGTTGTCATTTTTGCTCAAGGTCCTTAAGGATTTTAGAATAGCTAACCAGAGAGCAAGAAGACAAAGTAGACTTAATCCTAGGAAGATTAGGAGCAGAAGAGCCAGGGAGAGTAGGCAGTGGTGAGGGCAGTAGCGGTGTCTAACAAAGAAGGCTAAACTCTGGCACCCATGGTAACAAACAAGCGTGGCTGTCCAGACCCAGAACAAACGCATAACACACGCTGGTCCTTGGCTTAATGCTAGGCTTTAGCATTGTTAAATGCTTGACAATTTTGTGATATTAGGGTTCCTCCCTCTCTCTCTCTCTCTCTCTCTCTCTCTCTCTTTTGCCCTTGAAAAAGTCCTCAAATCAGTCCAGAGAATCTCTGTGTGTAGTCTGTAGAATATAACCTTCAGAATAACCAAGGAGAATTCAGTACAAAAACTAGGGGAAAAAAAAAAAAGAAAACAGAAATAAAAGTCCAGGGCTCTATTCTAGATCCACTGGAACAGAATCTAGGGGTGGAACTCATGAACTGACATTTTCAACACATTTTCCTCGGATGATTTCAATACATGCTATAGTTTGAGAACCGTCGCCCTAAACTCATGCCTTTCATGGTGACCAATTGTATTGGGATTTTTCAGATTATCCAGAAGTCATGGGAACCATGGGGCAGCAGAGAAGCACTGGAGCCTTAGTTCCAGCAGTCCTGGTATAGTGAGCATCATCCCTTGTTTTTCATTTAAATTCCTGATGTGGCCAACAGATAGCACAGCCCAAATTCCTTTGCTGGCTTCTGACCAAGATTGCAAGAGGGAGAGAAGTGTCTCTGGCTTGGCCTTATGGTATCTTAGATAGCAAAATAAGAGATGCCAAATTTTTTGAATAGTTGCAGATGAGGGAGGGGAATCAGTGAACTTGGAGGAATCGGTCAACTTTCTAGGAGAGTAAGGTTTCAGGAAATCTTACGCCAGAGAAAGCTTTGAGGTGCTGTCTTAAAACTTTAATGACCATCTAATAGGATCAGAGATAACTTTCAGGGAAATTTGTTTGTTTGTTTGTTTTTGTTTTTGTTTTGAGACAGTCTCACTCTGTTACCCAGGCTGAAGTGCAGTGGCATGATCTTGGCTCACTACAACCTCTGCCTCCCGAGGTCAAGCAATTCTCCTGCCTCAGCCTCCCAAGTAGCTGGGATTACAGGCACACGTCACCATGGCCAGCTATACTTTTAGTAAAGATGGGGTTTCACGATATTGGTCAGGCTGGTCTCGAACTCCTGACCTCATGTGATCCACCTGCCTTGGCCTCCCAAAGTGCTAGGATTACAGGCATGAGCCATCGTTCCTGGCCAGGAATGTTAAACATTCATAAATGTAGGATAACATATTATCTGATTCACTGACATCAGCAATAATTTTTCTTCAAAGGGAAAAGTACTTTTAAGCTTACCAATTTTGAATCAGGTCATTGCAGTCTATATTAGTCACCTAAAGAATAATCTAAGTTCTAGCACACTTTGATGTGTTTTATTTACTCCTAGAACACCACGTTGATGCGGTTCCTACACTTTCCGTAGTTCATGCCTTCGCTGAAGTTGTCTCTTCCTGGGTCCCTTTCCCTTCTCCCTACCCAGCTAACTCCTGTTAAACCATTTAGGATCAGCTCAGACACCACCTGCCCTCCTCTTTGCCCAGATTGACTTCTCAAAGTATTCCCGCACATCACTCTGTTACGGCATTTATTATCATTATTCTAGCAGCCTATAAGAGCAAGAACAGTCTTTTTCATTTTTGTTTACAAGAGACCTAGCCTCATCAAAAATGAGTGAAAAAAATAACGATTCTGGTGAGCATATATTCCACAACGATTTATCGAGGCTTTCCTATATGTTGGGTGCTCTGGAGTACATGGTGCAGACACAATAGGTACAGCTCCTGGCCTCATGAAGCTTTGGGCAACCAGAGAAGATAAATAACAATTGAATATGTTATCAAACAATTAGCGATAAAATACGGTGAGTACTAGAAAAATAGAAGTGAAATTATAGAGCTGGAAACCCAGCCTAGTCAAAGGTCAGAGAAAGCATCCCATTTTCCTGAAATATAATTTATATCAAAATAGAAGTTAAGGGGCTGGATTTGGTTACAAGGGACTACTTTTTTTATTTTTATTTTTATTTTTATTTTTGAGACCAAGTCTCACCCTGTTACCCAGGCTGGAGTGCAGTGGCATGATCTCGGCTCACTGCAACTTCCACCTCCCGGGTTCGAGTGATTCTCCTGCCTTAGTCTCCTGAGTATCTGGGACTACAGGTACGTGCCACCATGCCTGGCTAATTTTTTGTATTTTTAATAGAGATGGGGTTTCACCATGTTGGCCAGGATGGTCTCGATCTCCTGACCTCGTGATCCACTCATCTTGGCCTCCCAAAGTGCTGGGATTACAGGCATGAGCCACCACCCAGCCAAGAGACTACTTTTTGACAAAGGAAGGTATTTTGGTTGAGCTGGTTCAAAACTGACCAATTATCTGTGTGTGTGTGTGTGTGTGTGTGTGTGTGTGTGTGTTTAGTATGTGAAAAAGAGAGTAAAAGAAAACACCTTCATTTAATGAAGTAAAATAGGTAACAAGAAACAGATGGAAGTTTCTATGTGTCTCATTCAATGCACCATTGCTAGAAGTTAGTTAATATTTTAATATGTAATATACAGTGGAAGAATAAACGTAAAACTCTGAAAATCATGAACTTATATCACAGCCTTTTAAAAATTAATCTAGGTCGGGCACAGTGGCTCATGCCTCTAATCCCAGCACTTTGGGAGGTCCAGGACGGTGGATCATGAGGTCAGGAGATCGAGACCATCCTGGCAAACACGGTGAAACCCTGTCTCTATTAAAAATACAAAAAAATAGCTGGGCATGGTGGCATGCGCCTGTAGTCCCAGCTACTCAAGAGGCAGAGGCAGGAGAATCTCTTGAACCTGGGAGGTGGAGGTTGCAGTGAGTCAAGATCACACCACTGCACTTCAGCCTGAGTGACAGAGCAAGACTCTATCTCAAAAAAAAAAAAAAAAAAAAAAAAATTCTCAAGGATTTGATTACTATGGCCTAGGAGGGTGCTTGAGAGATGTGCTTGTTGGAGACTGTGGGTGAAGCGCATTGCCTCAAAAGTTCATGTCCACTGAGATTTCTTATCTTTCCACGTCACTTTTGATGCCCTAGGTGAAAAGGCCACAACCCCAGTGTTGCAATTTGCAGCCTCCACCCAGCTTAGGCTCATGCTGGATTCTTTTTCTGCTTCTCTGGCCAGTTCTTGTTTTTGTTGCTGTTGTTGTTGTTGTTGTTGTTGTTGTTGTTGTTGTTTTAAGTTATTATTATTATTTTCGAGAGACAGAGTCTTGCTCTGTTGCCCAGGCTGGAGTGCAGTGACAAGATCTTGCCTCCCAGGTTCAAGCAGTTCTCCTGCCTCAGCTTCCCAAGTAGCTGGGGCTACAAGCATGCACCATGCCCAGCTAATTTTTGTATTTTTTTGTAGAGACAGGGTTTCACTATATGTTGGCCAGGCTGGTCTTGAACTCCTGACCTCAAGTGAACTTCACGCCTGCCTTGGCCTCCCAAAGTGCTGGAATTATAGGCGTGAGCCACTGTGCCTGGCCTTTTTAAAAAATATTTTTATACCTGCTTATTTCTCCTCATAAATTGGAAGCTTAGGGTAAGGATTGAGACTTCTTGATTTTTAACTTTTGAATCTTTGCAGCTCTTCTACTGCAATTTATTTACATTTATTATATTAAATAAAAAGGACCTTAAGTTTCATATGTAAGTTAACAGGCAAATCTTGGGTTGAAAAAGTAAATTGCTTCTCTAGTGAGAACCTATTTCTTGTTTAACCTGACATCACAAAGCAAATAGGCCAAGTGCTAACATGTGATCTTTAACCTGTGAACATCTACATTAAGTACTAAGAATACCCATCATTTGGCAGATTGCAAGGAGGGAGGGATTAATTCACCATCAAGCAGTACTTACTAGATGTAGGTGGAGTTCTAAAATGCTCCGCCATGTCCCATTTAAGTGGATAAACATATCCACACCATTCAGCATCTTGACCACACTGATGCTAAAAAAAATCAACTAAAAATTACAGTGCAGGTGAAAATATAACTCAGGCTTGAAATATGACTTCAAGTGAATGGATGTGTGAGGTCCTGTGATGACCATCTGCCATGTATTTTCACATCTTTCCTCACCTCCTTTGGCATATTCCTTGGTTTATCTCAAGTATAACTTCATTCATGTTTTCCTTTTTTGTCTTGCTTTTACCATAAATATTGTATAAAAGGAGCATATGGATGGAAAGGAAATAATTCTAGACATTTGTTCTTGCACTTTTTATTTTGTATAGGTTGAACTTGGTTCATTACTGAAGTGTCAGTCATCAGTTTAGCCACTGTGAATCCAGTTGAGTACTTTATTAACTGTAAAAGAGCTCCATTTTTATATTTTCATTAAGAATTTGAATTTTTAAATAAGAAGCAATGATGGTATTTTGTCTTTTTGGAAGTGAACTCTTTAAAGAAGGAAACTTATTCCTTAAGGAATCAAAATTCTAATAGAGTCACCTCATCTGTAAAGATTAACAGCAGTCAGTAGCGGAAAATCCTCTTTCGTCAGCATATTTTTGGTGGTGCTAAATTGGAAAATTTCTTAAGTTATTGACTGCCTTTTGCTGCAACTTCAAGTGCTATGGATAGTTTGCCTTTCTGTTGACATCTAGACACCTGCAGCCCCCACTGTTAACGGCAGCATAAACACAATAAATATTTTCATTCATAGGATGTTTTCTCTCTGAAATTCCTATTGTTTGGAATTTGAATGTAAGGGACTGGACTTCTAAGCTCCTTATCTTTACTCTGTTATTTTTTTCAGCTTTTTTTTCTTTCTTTCTCCATTATAGAAAGGATCTTCCATTTTTCTGCCTGTAAGATGTAGGCCAGTGTGCTGGAAAGTAGGTGAAGAAGGAGGGTCTGAAGGTTCAACATTCCATGTGAAAACATTCACTGAATTCTTCTCTTTTCAGCTGAGTACCTCTACCACAGTCTAGATTCTCCTTTACCCTGTTCTCAGTCTAATCTGTCTACTCTTCTGCCAGGGTGGAACAGAAGATGGAGGCTTCTTAAAAAACTCCCACTTCTTAAAAAAGCTTCTGACCAAACCCAACTTGCTATTACCCCACCATCACCCCCTTTCCCATAGGTACTCGGCCTTTTATTATGAGTTCTGAGTCTTTAGAAATTTATTTTATGGTGTAACTTCAGTTGCTTCTTGGACTTTTCCATTGTTCACTGACGATTTAACTTAATTTTTTTTTAAATTTTATTATTATTATTATTGTTTGAGACAGAGTCTTGCTCTGTTGTCCAGGCTGGAGTGCAGTGGCATGATCTCAGCTCACTGCAACCTCTGTCTCCCAGGTTCAAGAGATTCCCTGCCTCAGTCTCCTAAGGAGCTAGGATTACGGGCACCCGCCACCACGCTTGGCTAATTTTTGTATTTTTTAGTAGTGACAGGGTTTCACCATCTTGGCCAGGCTGTTCTTGAACTCCTGACCTCACGATCCACCCACCTCGGCCTCCCAAAGTGCTGGGATTATGGGTATGAACCACCACACCCAGCTGGATTTAACTTTCTTAAATCTGCTAGACCAATTATCATTTTTCCATTTGCTTCATAATTACCAAAATTGTGTTGCTGCTTTCTTCTCATTTGTTCTTTATCCTAGTTGGCTTATGCCTTTAGAACGTTCATTTAGTGGAGATTTGGAAGGGAGCGAAAGTAATGTTCAATTTGCTATTTTATCCAGAATAGCGACAGCATCTTCAGAAATGCAAATATGTTTTCTGGATGGAGGAGTATATTGAGCTATTAGCACTTACAAGCAGATATATTCATCAGAAAGTTGTTTACTGCCTTAAAACATAGAGGATGGACTATAGGCATGGGATGTTTAGATGGGCAAGTTTGAATCTGGAAAGGGCGTGGGAAAGGGTGAGGGACATCTCTGGTTGGTGGGCATCTCCAGAAGGAAGGCAGGATAAGCAGGCACACCACGGTGGAGTCTATAGGCCAAGACAGGCCAAGAGCCATAAGTAGAAAATTACTGAACTATCATTTATACATTTTCTTGTTGATATTCGGAGAAAGTGTGAATGTTTACTGACACGAGTGACAACATAAGTTTTATCTATGAAAATACCTGCATTTGTTGAGAATTGATCCACTGTGTGTAAGCACCTTTTTGAGGTCGATCGTCTTATTCTAGTTTGCTCGGTGCTGGGAGCGCCATGCAGGCTTCTTGGACTCTGCATCCTTATTTAAACACTAAGCTATTCTTGGTGTCATGGTTGACACCAATGATTGAAATTAATAAATGTATTGTAAATCCATAGAAAAGTGAAGATAAATTTCTCCCACCGTCTTCATAGTTCCATCTTTGTGTTGTAAGCCTCTGTCAGATAGTTGATAGTGGGGAAGTTGTGTAAGTCAGTTTTGGTTTCAATTGTGTCTATATTTAAAATATCTGATCAGTCTTACCTTCTTTCAAATTTATAACATTAAAATTTTTTTCTTTAAAACTGCTTTATGGGCTAGGCATCATGGCTTATGCCTGTAATCCCAGCACTTTGGGAGGCCAAGGCAGGAGGATTGCTTGAGCCCATGAGTTTGAGACTATCCTAGGCAACTGAGCGAGACCCCCTGTCTACAAAAATGTTAAAACTTAGCCTATGGTGAGACCTCATCTCTACAATTAAAAAAAAAATTTTTTTTTTTTGAGATGGAGTCTCACTCTGTCACCCAGGCTGGAGTGCAGTGTTGCTATCTCGGCTCACTGCAACCTCTGCCCCCTGGGTTCAAGTGATCCTTCCTGCTTCAGCCTCCCAAGTAGCTGGGATTACAGGCGCCTGCCACCATGCCTAAGTTTTGTATTTTTTTTCTTTTTGAGTAGTGGTGGAGTTTCTCCATGTTGGCCAGGCTGGTCTTGAACTCCTGACCTCAGGTAATCCAGTCTCCTTGGCCTCCCAAAGTGCTGGCATTTCAGGCATGAGCCACTACACCCAGCACAAAAATTTAAAAATTAGCTGGGCGTGGTGGTTTATGGCTTGTAGTCCCAGCTACTCAGGAGGCTGAGGTGGGAGGATTGCTTGAACCCAGCAGGTGGAGGCTGCAGTGAGCTATGATTGTGCCACTGCACTTGAGCCTGGGTGACAGAGCAAGATTTTCTCTCTCTCTCTTTCTCTCATAAAAAGCTTTATGTTAAGTTGTTTTTTTGTTTGTTTGTCTTGCTTACCTAGAAAATATATTTTAAAAGGACCGGGACCACTTATTTTCTGCTCACTAAGCTCACCTCATCATATCACGCCTGGCATATAAATACTCAATCAATACTTGATGAATAAACACATGAAAGTCCCTGTCAGAGTAGCCTATGCAAACATGTGTCCTAAAAGATGTGGATAAGGATATCAATCACATAGTCTACTTTACAAACATTACTTAAGGTCTCATTAAAAGGCTTCTCAACTTGGTTTATAAAAATAAAGCTAATGGATGCTATTATTTCTATGCTGTTGTGTATATTTTAGTTAATAGAATTGAGGTATTTTAATATTATGTTAAAATTGAATGATAAAGAATACTCAACAGTAAGCAAAAGTGAAAGTTACAGTAGTTAAAATTGTATGCATGTCATAATTTCTGGGAATTATTCTGCATGGATACTGATAGTCTGTTCAAGAGAGAACAAATTACATTATTCTTTAGCTACAGAATTTTCTGCACTTTTGGACATATAGAAAGATAGCTACTAATTCCCATGGCAAACATTACCAGTATCACTGCAAACATGCAACATCCCTTTTATCCAAATTAGAAGCTCACATATAAGGGAAAATTAAAATCCTGTTAGCATTATAAGATGTTTAAGATTTTTTCAATACCTGTAGATGTTGATTTTATATAGCTTTATTTTATTTTATTTTTTATTTTTTGAGACAAAGTTTTGCTCTTGTTGCCCAGGCTGGAGTGCAGTGGTACAATCTTGGCTCACTGCAACCTCTATCTCCAGGTTAAAGTGATTCTTCTGCCTCAGCCTCCCAAGTAGATGGGATTACAGGCGCCTGCCACCATGCCCGGCTAATTTTTTTATTTTTAGTAGAGACAGGGTTTCACCATGTTGGCCAGGCTGGACTCGAACTCCTGACCTCAGGTGATCTGCCTGCCTCAGCCTCCCAAAGTGCTGGGATTATAGGTGTGAACCACCGGACCCAGCCTATGTAGCTTAAGAGCACGGTTGCCACATCAAACAGTTTCAATTGGGGTAAATGTATACGAAATTTGATCAACTACTGCCTTTTAGTTGGTTTTGTTTTGAAAGAAGATATTGGTTGTTTGTCTTCTTTGATAGGTATAATGCAAGATATTCACTTTGAAGACAACTTTTCTTTACAATAAGTGAGTTTTTCTTTGCCCCTTCTATATAGAGAATACAAAACACCTAACTCCTGTCTTCCTGAAGTTTAGGCTGAATAGAGCACTAATAGTCAGTCACTTGAGTTATAGGAGTAATGTAAGAAGCTAGTAAGAGAGGCCAGGTGTGGTGGCTGATGCCTGCAATCCCAGCACTTTGAGAGGCTGAGATCACCTGAGGTCAGGAATTTGAGACCAGCCTGACCAACATGGAGAAACCCTGTCTCTACTAAAAACACAAAATTAGCTGGGCATGGTGGCACATGCCTGTAATCCCAGCTGCTTGGGAGGTTGAGGCAGGAGACTCACTTGAACCTGGGAGGCAGAGGTTGTGGTGAGCTGAGATCCCGCCATTGCACTCCAGCCTGGGCAACAAGAGCGCAACTTTGTCTCAAAAAAACGAAAAACCTAATAATAGAATCATTCTTTGGTTTCATAGAATTATTTTAGATCATATGATCTGCAAATGCTTCCAAATGAGTAGTACTTTTAATATCTTCAATAAGCTACCTGAAAAATTAACTGATTATAGATGACAATATTCAAAATAATAATTCCTAAGACTGTTTGTAAAATACTTTAAAGTTTACAAAGTGCTTTCATGTGTATAACTTATGTTACTTAATGATCAAAAAGTAACCCTGTGAAGTAAGTAGAGTTATTACCATTTTACAGATGAGGAAACTGACAGAGATGTCAAATGTCTCGCTCAAATTTATGCAGCTAGAGATGGAAATGGGAATAAGCCCTTGCTTAAAAGGCCGAGAACGCTTTTTTTCAAATGATGTTAGCAACAGTAGGAGTATCTACCCTTTGCTTCTTGCTTGGAAACAGTACTTTTAAGGCTTCTGTTAGATGAAAAATAAGATCTTTTCTCTACATGTTCCTGAATCTAACTGAAAAACTAAACAAAACCTACCACTACTAACAATGAAATCTTACTAATTGGTGGTGGGGATGAAGGGAAGACAGCTTACCTTTATGAGACACTTATGCAGAAGAGATGTTCAATGTATAGGTCATGGATTAAAACTGTTAACTTGTTCCCAAAAGAAAACCTAGCCACTAATTTTATAAACACTAGGTCTTTTTTTTATTTTTTTTTTATTTTTTTTATTATTGTTGTTATTATTATTATTATTATTATTATTATTATTATTATTTGAGACGGAGTTTCGCTCTTGTTACCCAGGCTGGAGTGCAGTGGCGCGATCTCGGCTCACCGCAACCTCTGCCTCCTGGGTTCAGGCAATTCTCCTGCCTCAGCCTCCTGAGTAGCTGGGATTACAGGCACGTGCCACCATGCCCAGCTAATTTTTTGTATTTTTAGTAGAGATGGGGTTTCACCATGTTGACCAGGATGGTCTTGATCTCCCTCGTGATCCGCCAGCCTTGGCCTCCCAAAGTGCTGGGATTACAGGCTTGAGCCACCGCGCCCGGCTCGTCTTTTTTTTTTTTTTTTTAATGCTTTAAGTTCTGGGGTACACATGCAAAGTGTACAGGTTTCTTGCATAGGTATACATGTACTGTGGTGGTTTCCTGCACCCATCAACCCATCCTCTACATTAGGTATTTCTCCTAATGCAGTTCCCGATCCCATGACAGGCCCCAGTGTGTGATATTTCCCTCCGTGTCCATGTGTTCTCACTGTTCAACTCCCACTTATGAGTGAGAATATGCAGTGTTTGGTTTTCTGTTCTTGTGTTAATTTGCTGAGAATAATGGTTCCCAGCTTCATCCGTGTCCCTGCAAAGGACATGAACTCACCCTTTTTTATAGTTGCACAGTATTCCATGGTGTATATATGCCACAATTTATCCATCTATCATAGATGGGCATTTGGGTTGGTTACAAGTGTTTGCTATCGTGAGCAGTGCTGCAATGAACATATGTGTGCATGTGTCTTTATAATAGAATGATTTATCATCTTTTGGGTATACATCTAGTAATGGGATTGCTGGGTCAAATGGTATTTCTACTAGATCCTTGAGAAATTGCCACGCTGTCTTCCACAATGGTTGAACTAATTTACATTCCTACCAACAGTGTAAAAGTGTTCCTATTTCTCCACATCTTCTCCAGCATCTGTTGTTTCCTGACTTTTAATGATTGCCATTGCATGAAATGATATCTCATTGTGGTTTTGATTTTCATTTCTCTAATGACCAGTGATGATAAGCTTTTTTCATAGGTTTGTTGATTGCATAAATATCTTCTTTTGAGAAGTGTCTGTTCATACCCTTTGCCCACTTTTTGATGGGGTTGTTTTTTTCTTGTGTATTTTTTAATTTTTCTTGTAGATTCTGGATATTAGCCCTTTGTGAGATGGATAGATTGCAAAAATTTTCTCCCATTCTGTAGATTTCCTGTTCACTCTAGTGATAGTTTCTTTTGCTGTACAGAAGAAACTAATTAGATCCCATTTGTCAATTTTGGATTTTGTTGCCATTGCTTTTGGTGTTTTAGTTATGAAGTCTTTGCCCATGCTTATGTCCTGAATGGTATTGCCTAGGTCTTTTCCTAGGGTTTTTATGTAAACACTAAGTCTTAAAAATATCAGTCCTCAGACTAGCTTAGATGCTTCAAGATTCTTTCACAGTCTCTGGAATGTGTGGCATTGGGGTAACCATCTTGAGATTCTTAAACATGAAAGCACACACGAGGATATTCTTGCATTCTAAAATTTCCCGTTCTTTTCCAAGTTTCCCTCAGTCTTCCTTCATTTCTTTCTTCTTTCCTTCCTTCCTTCCTTCCTTCCTGCCTGCCTGCCTGCCTGCCTGCCTGCCTGCCTTCTCTCCCTCCCTCCTTCCTTCCTTCCTTGACTTTTGCTGTGTTGCACAGGCTGCAGTGGTGTGATCTCACTCACTGCAACCTCTGCCTCTCAGGTTCAAGCGATTTTCCTGACTTAGCCTCCCAAGTAACTGGGATTACACATGTGCCACCACATCCAGCTGATTCCTGTGTTTTTAATAGAGATAGGGTTTCACCATGTTGGCCAGGCTGGTCTCAAACTCGTGACCTCAAGTGATCTGACTGCCGTGGCCTCCCAAAGTGCTGGGATTATAGGCATGAGTCACTATTCCCAGCCCTTCCTTCCCCTTTCCCTCTCTTCTTCCCTTCCCCCTTCCCTTCCCTTTCTTTCTTTCCTTTCTTTTTGTCTATCTCTCTCTTTCTTTTTACCTGACTTCACCTGCACAAAAATTTTGTTGATGGAAAGTATGGTGTGACTTGCCCTGTGTCCCTGCATCTCTGAGGGATGCCCCTGGGAAGGAGAAACCCCAGACAGCTTCTGTGGTTTTCCAGGGAAAGGAACTAAATTTCACAGTAACAGGATTGGTTCTTCTGAACACTGTCTCTTAAGTGTTCACAACCTTCTGGTATAGAAAAGAATCTAGAAGAATATGTATTATATTTTATCATTGGTTATTTAATAGAGTTATATATAGTTGTATTAGATGATGGAAAGTTTTTACTTTTCACGTTAAACAATTCTGTCTTATTTGATGTATTATTACATGTTGAGTATCTCTTATCTGAAATGCTTCAGACTAGAAGTGTTTTGGATTTCAGATTTTTTTGGATTTTGGAATATTTGCATATACATCATGAGATATCATGGGAATAATACCCAAATCTAAACACAAAATTTATGTTTCATATATACCTATACACATAGCCTGAAGATAATTGTATACAGTGTTTTCAATAATTTTGTGCATGACACAAAGTTTATGGACATTGAATCATCAGAAAACAAAGGTGTGACTATCTCAGGCACCCACATGGACCATCTGTGCTTGCTTGGTATCACCATCACTCCTGACTCTGAATTTACATACTACTAATAAGCAATAATTTCTTTCTTTTTCATTTTCTTTTTTTAAGTCAAGATCTTGCTCTGTTGCTCAGGTTAGATCACAGCTCACACTGAAGCCTCAACCTCCTGGGCCCAGCTGATCCTCCCACCTCAGCCTCCCAAAGCTGGGAATACAGGTGTATACCACTGCTCTCAGCTAATTATTGCATCTTGTTGTAGAGGTGAGGTTCCACTATGTTTCCCATGGGTGGTCTTGAACTCCTGGACTCAAATAGCCTGCTCATCTCAGCCTCCCAAAGTGTTAGGATTACAGGTGTGAGCCACCACGCCTGACTACAATCATTTTCTTAGACTTATTCACACATAAGTACATAATGGTAAATATATATATATATATATATATATATATATATATATATATATAACATTAATACAGTGAAAAAAATAATGTGTTCAGCATAACTAAGCCCAGCAGCATCACCAAATACCTGTACCCGCTGTTAACGGGAACAACAATGGCATGGTGTATTTTGATTAAAGTTATTGTACATTGTAGTTTTTTTAGGTGAGAAGAAGTATCAGTAATAGTTGAGGGAAGTAGGTCCTCTAAGGGTGAGGAGGCATCCTGCTGGACGGCCTTTTAAAATATTTCCTCCAGAGTCATCTGCCTCATTAACAATGGTTTTTGTCTTAGAAGTCTCTTAGATTTTAGAAACTGATATCATTTCTTGTTCTGTTATAAATGCACGCTGCTCTAGCCATTCAATAAGCTCATCACATATCCACTGTGTCATCTATAGGCACTTTTCCTTGTCCCTATTATCATAATCATTTTCACTGAGAAACATTTCAGCTATTTTGCCATCAGTCAATGAATGAAGAACTGTAGACGCCTTGTTGATGTTAAAAAAACTTCATTGATATCTTCTTCCAGCTTACTGATGGACTCCGAAGGTATATTTTTTGCATACATAAGGAGATCGTGCATCATTTTTCTCTCAACTGTTAATACAGAATCCTTCAGTCACCACCTTGTTTGTTATCATCACTGAACATAGTCACACGCCAGAGGTTGTGCCAGGTATGCACAGCTGTGTCTTTAGTCACATTTCCCAAGCATTGGCAACAACATATATGGCATCCCTTATGCTAAGCTCCTTTTGAAAATCTTCCACACTCATACTTCTGTTCACTACCGCTAGCATGCTGTTCAACGCAACATTATTTACTTCTTATTGATCTAAGGATGCCTTGGCACATGGATCAAGCAGAGAAGTCACATTTTTGGGAAAGTACTTGGCATAAATATTATTTCTGAGGAGAATTTCCACTGGAGGATGAGCAGGACAGATGTGAGCGAGTAACAAATTCTTGCAGTTGTCATGCAGTCCAACTTCCCTGCAGTGAACACAAGCTGCTGGTACCAAGTACTTATGAAACTAATCAGAAAAGATACCCTCGGTGATCCAAGCCTTTTTATTAGCATAATAATGGATCGGTAAGAAATTTGCTCCTTGGAAACACCAAAGACACAAGCTTTTGTCTATCATAGCCAGATCACACTTACGCATGCTTGCTGCATAAGTTACTGAATCTACATTAGTTATTTCAGAGAATTAAAATCACGTGAATACATGACCATAGGTAACATAGAGAGTGCTCACTCTGAGAGCTTTACATGGCTTGCCTCATTTCATCCTCTCTACTATCCTATGAGGTCATTATTTATGCATTGGGAAGACAGGGTATAGAGAAGATGTCCTGCAACAAGACAGAACTTAGCCGAGGCTTGACAGGCACTCATCGGTTAAGAATTGCACTCATCTGTTCAGAATTGCCCTCACTGCTGGGAACCCTGAAACCAGTGAGGAAACCCAGGCAAGACCTAGCAGCAGCAGAGGTGGGATCTGGCTGTGTCTCCACGATTCCCCAGGCTTGAACACTTGGCCCTTCTCCTGTACGTCCCTGTGTGGACGTGGAATTCTAAGTGGATCCTACAGCTCTGAAAAGAAGTATCCTGATTGCTGTTAACATCTTGAAGGGTTAGTAAGTCCATAATCAGCTTCTGAAATTCCTTAGAAGCTGAGTTCACATCCCACTAATTTTTGCTCTTTTTAGCATGGCAGCAGAAAACTTCCCTGGTCCAGTCTTTGACAATGAACTGTTGGATGTGGCAGTGGAGTTGTGTTATTGGGGAAGTTACCCTGTGCCTACATACTGCCTATTTTGGTGAGCTGAATGATAGGCTTGTGATGCACTTCGAACTATCCACTTCCATTTTAACACTGGCTCTCCAAGTTCTCAGAACCTCTTATCAGACTGAAACTCAGCCAAGGTTAAAACTGCCAAGTATCTCTGTACTTTCCTGATTCCGCTGCCTGTTTAGCACACTGTGTTATCAAACAACTTTTGCAGAGTCTTTGTGTGGAAGTTGTGTGTGTGTGAAATAGTCTTTTTTTTTTAGCATGTTTTTTTTTTCTCCTCACCATGATTATGACCATGGTCTTCAAAAAAAAAAAAGGTCTATATTCAGATATGTTCTGAAACATGGGCTTTAAAAATTGTGTATGCTTTACATTAACTTTTGCCTACAATATGAGTAGAATATCACAAAGGTCTACTGAATTAAAATCAAGATATTAATATATAGCTTAGTTCACAATTATTGCATAGGTGACATACTTCATAAGGACAGCTATTTGGTTCATGTTGCTTATGTTTGTGTTTTAAAATCATAGCAGTAAACTTGTTTTAAATGCATGAGAATTTACTTTCCAGGAACTATAATTTATCCATGATTCACAACAGCCTGCAAGTCTTCTTTAAAGAAGAATATACCTTAAGGAGCATAGAGAAACCCAAAGAGAGGTATACCAGGTAGCTTTGTCAGTATAACAAGCCACCTCCAAATAACAATTTGCTATTTCTCATGGGTTCAAGGATTAAATTAGATAATCCACGTAAACCTTCCACAGCGGTCTCTGGCAGAGAGTGAGCACTGGTGGTTCTTCCAAGGATCCCACCTGGGCTCAGTTGAGGTGAGTCAGCTGGGGCCTGGCCTGGCTCTCCATGTGTCCTCATCCTCCAGGAAGCTAGCCTGAGCTTTGTCACATAATGGTTTCAGTGCTCCCAGAGCAGGCAAGCCCCAAGGTGCTAGTGCTATTGAAGCCTCTGTTTGGTCTATGTTTCTTACCATCCTCTTGGTCAAAGCAAGTCTCATGGCCAAGGGTGGAGAAACCGATTCAAAGAGCAGAGAAACTGATGCCACTTCTTAATGGGAGGTACTGCTAAGAATTTATTGCCATTTGTTGTAATAAAATATAGTCTGTCTCTGACAAAAATTATGCACATTTCTCTTGCAAAAAAAAAAATATAATCATTCCCATCCCAGGATTCTCTGAAGTCTCATCAGATTATAGTATTATCCTCGAAGTCTAGAGATTTATGCCTGATCTGTATGAGATCTAGACACAGCTTAAACTATGCAGATATAGCTCTTCTTGTGCTGATCCTGTTGATCCCAAGACAATGAACAGGCTGTCTTTCCCATACACATCTAACATATAATGACGAGATAGGAAAAGGATAACAAAAGTAGGCAACCTGTTAAAAAAAAAAAAAAAAAAAAAGAACCATGAACAGGATACACATGACAATCACTGGTCATAGCAGTTCTGTCCAAGCACATGTTACCGGTGCTCCTGTTCCTGAGCTGGGCCATGTTTCTTGATTAGAACCCAAGTCTGCTTTTCAGAAGTGGTTTCCTCATTTATAGTTCTCCACTGTTCTTGGCTCTACCCTCTTCTTTTTCCCTAACAAATGGCTTATTTTTGCTGCTAAATAACTTCATCGGCCTAGATCCTGATCATAAAAAGTTGGGGACCCAGAGGGCTCTTTTCCTTTGAAAAGTCTCTGTATTTTTAGGCCAAGATTGTGAGTGTGCTTGTCAGTAAAATGCTCTTAAAAGCTTTGTGGATTTCCAAAGAATCTAATTAGCCTCCATGCCCCTAAAACCTACATTCATAATTGTTTTCGTGGTAGACCTCTGTCTACTTCAGGCTGAGGGTCAGGCTGCTTTGAGACAATATGCTTAGAGTCTTAGGCTCACTTTGTCTGGTTGAGAAGTTCTATGGGACACCTTATTCAGTTTTACCAAGGTCTTTACTCTGACGCCATTTCTTTCTTAGAATTGTTTCTTTTAGTTGAGATGGGAGAGGTAAAAAGTTTTTGTTTTCCTATCTTGTGACTTCTGGTTTCTATTTTCTCTAAATAATGCTTGCCAGCTAGATAATTCAATTTTTAGTTTGTCTCTATCTTGTGGAAATTCTATGTAGTTATAGACACACTCAAACACTTTCAACATTGTCTGGAGATCTTTGCAGTGAGATGCAAAATTCATGCTGACATTTTCAGTCTTTGGAGCTGCCCTAGGCAGCAGTGTTGCCAAGGGTTTGGCTCCCTATGATAAAGGTTGCCTTTTCTCCTGACTGCTCTCAGTTTCCTCACCACTTCCAGTCTCCTCTAGCAGTCTGCATGCCATCTTTCCAGTGTTCCTTGGCAGTTATGTCACTGCTCTTCATCTGCTGTCTGGTGCCAAAGCCGTTGTGGAATGTTTGAGGTTTCTGTTCTGGCAGCATGCCACTTCTAGGTACCAGTTTGTGTGTCGGTTAGCTTGTGCTGCATAAGAAACTGCTACCCATTTTAGTGGCTTCAAACGCAATGATGTATTACTTCTCACAATCCTGTTGATTGGCTGAACAGTCTTCTATTGGGCTCTCCTGGCCTCCTTCATGTTCAGTCTTTTGGTGGGTTAACTGGGGGCTGTGCTCAGCCTCAAGTACTGCTCAGCTGGGCATCATCTTCCTGCAAGCTAGTACAGAATTCATCATTTAGTGGAATGAAGGTACCCAATAGCAAGCCCTTTTGCACAAATGCTTTCCAAACCTCTGCTTGCATCATATTTCCTAATGTCTCAGTGGTCAAAGCAAATCTGTCTCATGGCCACACTCAAGCTCAAGGAGTTGGGAGATAGTCTGTACCTCTTGATCAGAGAAGTTGCAAAGAATGTGTAGTAAGAAAATTTTTATTTTTATTTTGTTATTATTATTATTTTGTGACAGGGTCATGCTGTCATCCAGGCTGGAGTGCAGTGGTGTGATCTTAGCTCACTGCAACCTCTGCTTCCCAGGTTCAAGTGATCTTCCATCCTTAGCCTCCCAAGTAGATGGGACTACAGATGTGCACTACCATGTCTGGCTAATTTTTCTGTTTTTGTAGAGATGGGGTTTTGCCCTGTTACCTAGGCTGGTCTTGAACTCCTGAGTGCAAGTGATTCACCCGCCCTGGCTTCCCAAGCCAGGATTACAGGTGTGAACCACCGCACCACACCAGAAAAACATTTTTGCACTCTTTCATAGTGAGTATGTACAAATTCAAGGGAAAAGAATAGGGACACTTAGGAGGTCAGATCAGGAATGTGGGATGAGAACAGATGCTTACCACATCATGGAAATAATGTAATGACTTGATGCTTTCATGGTTCAGATACTATCTGGTACTACAATACTAAAATTAGGCCGGGCGCAGTGGCATACATCTGTAATTGCAACATGTTGGGAGGTTGAGGTGGAGGGAATCATTTGTGCTCAGGAGTTTGAGGCCAGCCTAGGCAACATGGTGAAACCACGTCTCTACAAAAAATACAAAAATTAGCCTGTAGTCCCAGCTACTCAGGAGACTGAGGTGGAAGGATTGCTTGAGCCCAGGAGGTCAAGGCTGCTGTGAACCAAGATGGCACCACTGTACTCCAGCCTGGGCAATAGAGTGAGACCCTGCCTCAAAAACAAAAAAATATATAGTAAAATTGTCCAGGCACGGTGGCTCATGCCTATAATCTCAGAACTTTGGGAGGCTGAAGCAGGTGTATCACTTGAGGCCAAGAGTTCAAGACCAACCTGGCCAACCTAATAAAACCCTAACTCTAATAGCAATGCCAAACATTTACTGGGTGTGGTGACACATGCCTGTTGTTTCAGCTACTCAGGAGGCTGAGGCATTGCTTAAACACAGGAGGCAGAGGGTGCAGTGAGCCATGATTGTGCCACTGTACTCCAGCCTGGGCAATAGAGTGAGACCCTATCTCAAACAATAACAATAGGACAATAAAGTAAAATTAATAGCTGTCATTTATTGAAGTCTCAATATATGCTACCCTCATGAAAATGCTTTATAGATGTTAGGATTTTATTGCTATAACTGGAAAAGGCAATTACCTAAGAGTTTTTTGCACTTTGCTAATAACATTCTCTTTTTTGTTTTTCTCCTGCCTCAGCCTCCCAAGTTGCTGGGACTACAGGCATACACCACCATGCCCAGTGAATTTTTGTGTTTTTAGCAGAGATGGGTTTTCACAGTGTTGGCTAGGCTAGTCCTGAACTCCTGACCTCAGGTGATCCACTCCCCTTGGCCTCCCCATAGTGCTGGGATTACAGGCATGAGCCACTGAACCCAGCCTTAATAACGCTTTTTAATATTATTTATATGTTAATACAATGAGCTTCTCTTTCCTCATCTTTGCAATGAAGGCACTGTGCAAGATCATTATTACAGTCCTTTTCTGCTCTCACCTTCTCGGATTTTACTTAACATGGTTGTTGGGTTGATTAGGAAGGAGCACAATAAGTAGCTGCTCTTTATCTGCCTGACTTCCACACCCGTGGAGAAATTACAAAGGAAAGCAGTCAGAGGCCAAAGGGTCTCATTCGTGACGGGTAAAGACAGGGTTGGAAGATGTGGCTTAACATCTGGGGGACTGTGCTTTCTGATCTTGAAGCCAGAATTGGCTGGATTTACCCTCCCTGGCCAGAACTGATTTCACGCACCCCAACCAGGGGTTGTGCAGAGAGAAGACAGGTTCTCTGGTAAACCCGCTTTCAGGAAAAAAAAAGAAGAAGCTGGGCTACTGCAGACAGGTTCTTCTTTTAGATTCACCAATTAGAGAAGCACCTCCATGCCCTTTGCAGGAAGAGGCGGAGGCAGATGCCAGAGAAGGGAGGACACAGAGCAGGGAAGAATATTGCTCTGTAACAACACCAGCCCCTCCCAACCTAGCACCTCCCCACACTAGCGCCGCCCACCCTCTCTCCCCCAACAGCTTCAATGCAGGATTGAGTGGAAAGGGCATGACCGCAGGACCTGGACAGATGTGAGTTTCAATCCCAGACTTCTCCCTGACTCGCTAGGTGAACTTAACTTTTCTGAGACCTAGTTAATAGTAAATTAAAAATTATGTTACCCTCCTCCCAAGGTTATTGTGAGGATTGGTGGTAGATTTGATATCAGTTCTCCAGCACAGTGACTGGTTTGGGGTGCACGCACTCTGTCACTGACATCGGTTTTCTCTTCCTTGCTTTACGGAGCAGGCTTGACTCTAGAGCGCTGCAGACTCATGTATAAGCTTACTGTTATTAAATGTTTGCTTCTCAAATGTCTTTGCTTGCCGCGATCTGTAAAGAGAGTGAGAAGACTGTCAGTGGTGGTAAGTGGAAATAACAGAGGAAGGGTTTGCTATTTTTACTCCCAGGAAAGAGAAACATTGGAAATCAAATGAAACTGTATCACCACATGGTTCAAAGATATTGATTATGGCCATTTGAGTCATCAGTAAATTGTGTCCAATGCCCTCCTTTTTAAAAAGCAAGGAAGTCTGTCCATGCATTTTAGAAGACAATTTCCAACAACAGTAAGTAGATGACTGACATTTGAAGGGAGAAACCTCAGTTATTGTAAAGATTACTTACATGGAAAAACCTCATGCGTTGATGATGTTGGATAACTCAGATATTTCTATACCTCATGTAAAATATATCAACCATATATAAGAGTATTTTTCCTGGGAGAATTTAACAGGAGTAACCAGGCAATGAGATTAGAATAAGTGGCTCGAAGGACACTGTTTATGAGAAAGGGAAATAGATAAAGGAATTCAAAAATTTGGTGAGCTTTTCCTTAACTGGTGTTATAAGTTGGAAAAGAAAATGTCATTGAATATTCTGGAAACTCCATGGATTTCTCCTTTTAAAAGATACTTCATGGAATAGTTACAAAATATAAAGGAATTACTTAAAGGCATATATGGTTTCCTACTGGACTCAAAATCTATTCCCTGTCATTTTTTAAACATAGATTATGCCTGTATTTTCCAGGCAAAATTTTGCTTCACTTTCTAGGGTCAAAGGGAAATCAGACTGAAGACTACAACAATTGTTTTAGTTTGTAAATACTAGTACAGATACAAGTGGAGAAACTTGCACAGATGACTTGAGCCTTGACCCTTGACCCTTGACCCTTGCGTGCTCCTGTCTTGACTTTCTCTCTTGGAAAGCTCATCTCCTGTCCATTCCTGTTGCTGCTTCTAGGCACCTGACTGTAAAACTTACATCTCCAAGTATCTGTGCTCTGTTATTTCAGAGTGAAAATGATTTTCTGGGTTTTTGGAAAGTTGTGGTGACTTACTCTCTGTTTTTAGGGCTGTAACAACTGAAGTGTTGCAATGTTGGGGAAACTCTGGTATGAAGAAATTGGTGTGGGAAAGAAAGTAGTGATTCTAATGGTGACAGCATTTTCATGTGTTAATTCAGATCTGAGTAATTAGATGCTATTAATTGTTCCTAATAGAAAAGCTCAGTTAGGGAATAAGTTTCCTATTAGATTAAAGATTATAAAAGAAACCTTCTTGTGGGGAATTTAGGAAAAAGAAGCTAGTGTAGTTTTGTGGATTACAGATGGACTCTCAAGTCACACTTTTAGGATTTATATGTCAGCTCCATGACTGTGTAACTTTAAGCAAACTGCTTAAACTCATTAGGCCTCAAACCTGTAGACTGGGGATGATGATAATACCTTATAAAGGATAAATGAGTTAATACCTGCACATTGCTGAATACTGCATTTGGCACTTTACAAATGCTTAATACATGTGTGCTGTATAGCAGAATGTATGAAACCTACACAGGAATAGCTACTTTGATTCCCAGTACATTTCTACAGAAAGCATCCAAAAGCATATTGCTGAAAGTGAAATCCCAACTTCCCACTGACTGTTTATCAACGGTGCGTATCAAACTGCCTTCTTCAGTTCACACAGTGGCGGAAAATTCTGATTGAAAAAACTGAAAAGTGAATTATATCCGAGGGCATCAAATGAGTAGAGTGATTGAAAAGTAAAAGACTGTCTCCTCCAGAAATGCTTTGAAAAACTCCTACCTGCTTTTTGCTTTTGAGCAAAGAGAAAACAAGAGACATTTTAAAATTATTTCTTCTAGCCTCAGACTTTTATAATGACAAACTATTTCAATTAATATTCTTGAAACTTTCAAATTTTGCTTTGAATGAGCCCTAATGCAGTATTAAATATGTACTTGCCCAATGCATTTTAAGATACAATACAAACTTTTTTTTTTTAATTAACTTTAGAGCAGCAAGAAAATAAGAACTATTCTTTAGGAACTTTTTAGTTTTAACCTATAATGTTTAGTTGTTCAGATGTTTCCTTCACTATTAGTCTGTTTTCATGCTGCTGATAAAGATATCCAAGACTGGGCAATTTACAAAAGAAAGAGGTTTAATGGACTTGCAGTTCCACATGGCTGGGAAGGCCTCACAATCATGGTGGAAGGCAAAGGAGGAGCAAGTCACATCTTACGTGGATGGCAGCAGGCAAAGAGAGAATGAAGATGACACAAAAGCAGAAACCCCTGATAAAAACCATCAGACCTTGTGAGACTTACTACCACAAGAACAGTATGGGGGGAAACCACCCCCATGATTCAAATTATGCGAGTACCATTCAAGATGAGATTTAGATGGGGACACAGAGCTAAACCATATCACCCTCATAGATGTGTCGTTTTAAAAATCAAGAAGCAGAGCACCAGTTTTACTCAGCTGAGTGAAATTATTATTTGTGAATCTGCATCAACCTGTCAGGGAAAGTGCATTTGTTGTTCTTTAAGGGTTGTGTGACTATGGGTTATGCTAGAAAGGAACTGCTAATTTTACAGTGACACTGTACCTGTGGAATTTCCAGGTGCTTCTGGTGGCAGGGATGTGTGGGCAGGAAGGACTGGATGAGGTGGTTGAGAAAGGTCTATGCAGGGCAACCCCATTGGGCTATGCAGGTTGTGATCTCACGACAGATGGGACAAGCTGTCAATCCAACCATGCTCAGCTCACCAGGTCACATTCCCTGGGGCAGGGTTGCATCTACCCAGAGAAAGGGGCCGTTTCCCAGCTTTCACAAAGATACTGTGTAAGACCTCCGCAAAGGCTCATTAAGGTACTCTATAGACCAGTAGTGGACCTTCTGATTTGTAATAATCATTTTAATCATACTTATAAAATTGGCATAAAATTAGGACATAGAAGATATGTCATAGGATCTGAAAATCAGAAGTTGAGTACTGTGCAGAAGTGCTGTAGCGTATGTCTTGGGGGCAGGATCTGTTTTACCTCTGAAATATTTGAATGCCATTTGCAAAGACTCTCTCTCTCTCTCTCTCTCTCTCTCTCTCTCTCTCTCTGTGTGTGTGTGTGTGTGTGTGTGTGTGTGTATCTACAAGCTGATCTCCATAATAAGCTTCACAAGGTTTCCCTTGAGCTGCTCTGTATTGCGTAGTCCCATGTCTGAAATATCTCACTACTTGTAAAAATACTTTAACATCTTGCTGTGAAACAGGAAAAGGTTGTGTTTCCAGGTTTTGGCAAAATTTGCCTAATGTATTTACTAGTCTTTTGGGGCTGCCTAATAAAGACTCTCCTTTATGATCAGAGAGATACTATATATTTCATTTATTCCCTTAAAGGCAAGTTGGGAACAATGACTTTCACAGTTGTTCTTTGTAGCATCCAGTGTCTTGGTTATGTGTGATATGGTTTGGCTGTGTCCCCACCAAATCCCAACTTGAATTGTATCTCCCAGAATTCCCAAGTGTTGTGGGAGGGACCCAAGGACAGGTAATTGAATCATGGGGCTTGGTCTTTCCTGTGCTATTCTGGTGATAGTGAATAAGTCTCATGAAATCTGATGGGTTTATCAGGAGTTTCTGCTTTTGCTTCTTCCTCATATTCTCTTGCCACTGCCATGTAAGTGCCTTTCACCACCCACCATGACTGTGAGACCTCCCCAGCCATATGGAACTACAAGTCCAATTAAACCTCTTTTTCTTCCCAATCTTGGGTATGTCTTTATCAGCAGTGTGAAAACAGACTTAATACAATGTGGCTGTCACCTCCATTCTTTGGTCTTCTGAGGTAGGTAGAAACCTGCTTTCTGAATTGTTCCTTCCTGATATGACAGAAAATTTTAAGATTCTATGTGCCAGATATAGTAGGCTCTTTATAGCAGAATTTTGATCTCAATGACCAGAGCATTTAATTAATCGAATATCACCATCCTTCCTTGTTCCCTGTGAATGCTATCAGAAAATTTATTCATGTACCTGCGGGTGCCTCATCATAGGAAGCTCAGTCTTCAGGTTTATTCATACTCTCCTTTGGCCAATGCATACAACAATTATATTTTTCTATCATAAAATGAAGGGATCAGAATAAACTATTTTGAACATTCTTGATTCTTTTTCCTTTTGGGCTTCAGAGATTTTTTTATGAGAGTGAGTTTTCAGCTGACTTTCTTATTTAGCCTCCATAGCAGGAAGCCAGAAGGCAGTGCTTATGAAAGCCACCATCTTTTCAGTGTGGGAGAGAGGCCAGTAGCTACCCCTTTCCTTCCCTATCAGTGGTTTGCCCATCAAGACTGCCCCCAAGCTAGGAATTATTATAAGTTCTCCAGAATTGGCTGATAATTATTAATAAAAAGCTGACATGGGCCAGGTGCAGTGGCTCATGCCGGTAATCCCAGAACTTTGGGAGATTGAGGCAAGCAGATCACCTGAGGTCAGGAGTTTGAGACCAGCTTGGCCAACATGGTAAAACCCCATATCTACTAAAAATACAAAAATTAGCTGGGCATGGTGGTACACACCTGTAATTCCAGGGACACGGGAGGCTGAGCCAGGAGAATCGCTTGAACCTGGGAGGCAAAGATTGCAGTGAGCCAAGATTGTGCCACTGCACTCCCACCTGGGTGACAGAGCAAGACTCGACTCCACTTCAAAAAAAAAAAAAAAAAAATGACATCATAGGTATCTATAGAATGGGTCGCAAATTTGGGTATGCAATTATAATCACCTGGAGATCATGCTAGACCTACCCAATCAGAAACTTTAGGTGCGCAGGCATCTGTAATCTTTGAAGCTCTTCAGATGATTCTGTCACCTCCTGCAGACTGAGGACCACTGAGCTGCCATCATCGCTTTGTTCCTTTGTTTTCTCTTACACAAAACTTTATTGCTCAATGAAAAAAGACTTAAGCAATTCCTGCTTCCTTCCCTATTGGACCTAGTTTTCAGGACAGATTATATGCATGCCTGAAAAGAAAATTAGAAAGCAGAAGCAGATTTTTGGAAGTTGGTTGTAAATTTCCTTTTAAATTCTTCACCTCCATGCAAATCAAAGTAGGACTTATTTGTAGCAACTTGATGAATACAATTTGCCAAAGTTTATTACATTATCCTTTATTATAATTAGACAGGAAGGTCTGTAGAATTGTCTGAATTTTCTTTCTCATTTACCGTAATTCTCTTTCTAGGAACTCATAGTACGGAATCAGGCTACAGGATATATAGGTTATTTTGATGCTCTATTTGTGCCTACTTCTATATTTTTGTATAACTTCAGCAGTTATACACTTTTAACCTTTTTGGAGACATTCTTAGGAATAGCAACCTCTTAATTGACTTTCTGTTGTAGTTTTCTTAATGTTTGCTCCCTGGCAACTAGGAGACCTTCTATGTCAGTGGCGGCAACTCATCTGAGGCTGGGCTGAGCTAGGAAAGGTAGGCAGGAAGGCAAGGTGAAGGCCCCCTTCCCTCCTTCTTAACCACACTTCAAGAGAGAATCTTTACGTCTCCTGTACCCTTTTTTTCCCTCTTAATAGCACATTATGGACTTGCACCTATGGACATGAGCTTGGGCCCTCATCTGATTTATAATTTGTTATCCATGACTTTATGGTTGTTTGATCTTGAGAAGGAATGACTGTCCCTGAACATTTCCGAGACCATTTTCTATATCGTTGAATTGTACTCGACTCTTCGTATTATGAGGATATAATGTTCCTTAATAGCTTTTTCATGGCTCTAGGAGAGCAATACAGAGCACAGGACCTGTCTAGAACAAGCAGGATGCCTACAAATGATCCCTAGTGTCCCAGGGTGTGGCACAGTCCCTTATACTACCCATTTAGTTCGGTTGAAGTGCCTCCTAAGGCTTGGCCAAGATGTAAGGAAGGAAGGCATCTCTCGCCTCTTCTTGCCTTGTTCATCAAAATGTATCCATTCCATCTCATCCAGTTGTTGCATGGTACATTATATTGGATACTAACTTAAGCAGATGGGTACAGCTCAACTCTATGCAAGCTAGCTAATGCGCTTTCGCCAGGTAGCGTAAAATGTTAACTTGATTGCAATGCATAGACTTTTAAAAGTTGCTAAGGAGTTAGTCCTTTACACAAATTGTATTTATAGTCTTGTGGTGGTTTTCAAATTATGAAATCTGTGTGGACATTATAAAAATTTTGGAAAATACAGAAAAGCAAAAGGAATTTAAACCATGTATGATTCTACAACTCAAAGAAAATGATAATTAACATTTTGATGTGTATTATTCAAGTTTCTGTTTCAGAATGCTGCAAATTCTGTCTTCTCCGTACCTACTTTTTCTGCCTAACAGAGTATATATGCTTTTCATGCCATCAGATAGCCTTCTAATCTCTGTGACTTATGTAGAAGCCAGGACCTCATTATTGTGCATTTAACTTATTTCTGAATTTCTGTAAAAACAAGGTGGTGATGAAAATATGTAGAGCGATGAGTTTCATATGCCTTTCCATTATATCTTTAGAATAAATGCACATAGATCAAAATAAAAGCACAATTGAAAAGCTTTTGATACATACTACTAAACTGTCTTCCAGAAAGATTCTATCAATTACCAATGTTTTAAATAATTAATATACTTCATTTGAAAAATGATTAAGTTGCAAAAACAAAGGCAGGACAGGAATTTTAAATTAGACTACTTTTTTTAATCTAGAAGAAAATTTAATGTCATTGCTTAGTTCAGCAGAAGCTGAGAACCCTGAACAATAGTATTGACTATTTTATTTTATTTATGTTTTTAAGTTGCAGGGTACATGTGCAGGACGTGCAGCTTTGTTACACAGGTAAACATGTGCCACTTTGGTTTGCTGCACAAATCAACCTAGGTATTAAGCCCAGCGTGCATCAGCTCTTTTCCCTAATGCTCTCCCCTCCCCTCCCCTCCCCTCCCCAAGGCCTCTGTGTACATTATTACCTTCCCTGTGTCCATGTGCTCTCATTGTCTAGGGAACATGCAGTGTTTGGCTTTCTGTTCATGGGTTAGTTTGCTGAGGATAATGGCTTCCACCTTCATCCATGTCTCTGCATATAACATGATCTCATTCCTCTTATGGCTGTACAGTATTCCATGGTGTATATGTACCGCATTTTCTTCATCCAGTCTATCATTGATGGGCATTTGGGTTGGTTCCACGTCTTTGCTATTGTGAAGAGTGCTGCAGTGAACATACATAGGCATGTATCTTTATAATAGAATGATTTTTACTCTTTGGGTATATACCCAGTAATGGGATTGCTGGCTCAAATGATATTTCCAGTTCTGCATCTTTGAGGAATCTCCACGCTGTCTTCCACAATGGTTGAATTAATTTACATTCCCACCAACAGTATAAAAGCATTCCCATTTCTCCACCACCTCACCAGCATCTGCCGTTTCCCAACATTTTAATAAATCATCATTCTGACTGGCATGAGATGGAATTATTAATATTTTTGAGAGTTCCCAGAATCCTTACCCATTTGAAAAATTACTGTTTTTAAAACGTTCTTGGCTGGGCACGGTGGCTCACATCTGTAATTCTAGCACTTTGGGACGCTGAGGTGGGTGGATCGCCTGAGCTCAGGAGTTCAAGACCAGCCTGGGCAACACGGTGAAACCCCAGCTTTACTAAAAACACACAAAAAAATTAGCCAGGCATGGCAGCATGCACCTGTAATCCCAGCTTCTCAGGAGGCTGAGCCAGGAGAATGCTTGAACTCGGGAGGTGGAGGTTGCATAGAGCCGAGATCGCACCACTGCACTCCAGCCTGGGTGACAGAGCCAGACTCCATCTCAAAAAACAATAGCAACCAAAAAATGTCCTGCTAACTTTATGGGGGAAAAAATTCTCAGCAGTTTAATTTGCATTTCCTTGTTTAATACAGAAATCTTTTGTGACTATATTATAAAAATATAAGATTATTTAGTGCATTGGTTAAGTGGTGCTGTTCTGAAGCCTGAGTGTTCACTTACTGGTGACCTTCTATAAATTCCTTGATCTCCCCATGCTCACACCAGCTCTGATAATGGCAGTACCTTCTCACAGAATCTGTATGAAGACTAAAGAGCATATCACATGAAAGATGCATAGACAATGTCAGGTGTATATAGCATGCATTTATGTTCTCTGTCATTTATATCTTCTCTGAATTGCCCTTTCACTGTCTGGGTAAGTAGATTTTTTGGTAGCTTAGAAATACATCTATTTTGTATCTTAATCCCTTATCTGTCATTTATTATAATTTCCCCCCAGTTGGTGGTTTGTCTTTCAACTTTGTTAAAGTGAGGAAACAGTTGAATATCAAGAAATTCAGACCAGGTGAAGGCATAGTTTTGGTCCAGCCTGGATCTTTTTTCTGCCTGTCAACCATACTGCTAGGAGAATCACCTTCCCCATATTGAGAAGGTCTGGTATTGATTATAGCCACCAGATATCAGAAATGGCACTTTAAGCAGCTTACATTGTTATATTAAAAATCACCATCATAGAATAAAACTTCTGCTTAATTTATGTAAATAATGATCATGGTAGATGAGAGACCATGGTTAATATTTCACCATTTTCCATTTATCACCAATTCCAACTTGTCAGCATTCCATTAGTGGTGATATAAAGTTCATTACTTCAACTTGAAAGAAGCTTTTAATTTGACACCAAGAGTGCTGATACATTATGTAACCATTATGTGTTACCACAATTCCCCTCTTTGCTGCAAATTATGTAGGAGAAAAGGAATCTTTCTCAACATGAAGTCTCATGTATAAAGGCAAGATGTTCCCTATATTAGCATATATACATGCTACTAAAAATGAAAGTTTTTTACTTCACTGAAAAAAATACGGACATAGAGACTATGACTTTGCTTTACTAAGCAGAGGAATTACCACAACCATCCTTGTAAAAACATGAACATTTTGCTTGTGCTGCCAACTTGTTTCAAAAAGCTATTAAAAGTGCGCAAACATGGATGCTTACGTGATGGACAAATGGGAGCGTGTTATATTATTGCTACTAGGCCATACATAATTGGAATTTTCCATATGAAAGCATTCTAAAAAGCAGTGTTATTAACGATGCTTATCATTAGGGAATGTTATTAAGAAGAGGAGTAAGGAAACTTCAACATCTAAATTTCACCTTTAGATTTCTGTCTTTACGTTGCTGCTGTCATTTTACTTCAAGCATGTTTTATTTTTACAACATCTTTAACAGAAAAAAAATTTAAATCATGATTTGCATGGTAACTATTTTAAGAGTTGTTAGTATGTACAGGAGGGGCTGCTTACCAGCGTTGAAATAGGCAACATTTGGATGTTGGCCCCAAAGACTTGTAGGTTGTTTTCATTCAAAAATACTTATGCTTGTAAGTCTTCTTCTTTTTTCTTTCTTTTCTATGTCTGTTTTAATTTGCGATTATTGGAAAACATAAAACTAGAAAAAGGTGGTTTCCCAATGCAATCTAAAAGTTTAAATTGCTGATTGAGTTCTGGATGGCTATGATAGTACTGCAGATGCCTATAGGCCTTTAAATACAAGTTGTTTGGCCATCTTATTTCTTTCCTTGTAAGCAAATGTCAGAACAGTTATCTCCTTTAATGCACTTATTGGAATAAAAAATTGGGAGTGCGGTAGAACATGTTTCAGTTTCAGTCCCCCGAAGGCAAATATTTGACTCTCAATAGAGAAGTTTAACTTCATTGTCTCTACTTGTAGGCAAAATGAAAGACCGGCTAGCAGAACTTCTGGACTTGTCCAAGCAATATGACCAGCAGTTCCCAGACGGGGACGATGAGTTTGACTCGCCCCACGAGGACATCGTGTTCGAGACGGACCACATCCTGGAGTCCCTGTACCGAGACATCCAGGACATCCAGTATGAAAACCAGCTGCTGGTGGCCGACGTGAAGCGGCTGGGAAAGCAGAACGCCCGCTTCCTCACGTCCATGCGGCGCCTCAGCAGCATCAAGCGCGACACCAACTCCATCGCCAAGGCCATCAAGGCCCGGGGTGAGGTCATCCACCGCAAGCTGCGCGCCATGAAGGAGCTGAGCGAGGCGGCCGAGGCCCAGCACGGCCCGCACTCGGCGGCGGCGCGCATCTCGCGGGCGCAGTACAACGCGCTCACCCTCACCTTCCAGCGCGCCATGCACGACTACAACCAGGCGGAGATGAAGCAGCGCGACAACTGCAAGATCCGCATCCAGCGCCAGCTGGAGATCATGGGCAAGGACGTCTCGGGCGACCAGATCGAGGACATGTTCGAGCAGGGCAAGTGGGACGTGTTCTCCGAGAACCTGCTGGCCGACGTGAAGGGCGCGCGGGCCGCGCTCAACGAGATCGAGAGCCGCCACCGCGAGCTGCTGCGCCTGGAGAGCCGCATCCGCGACGTGCACGAGCTCTTCTTGCAGATGGCGGTGCTGGTGGAGAAGCAGGCTGACACCCTGAACGTCATCGAGCTCAACGTGCAGAAGACGGTGGACTACACCGGCCAGGCCAAGGCGCAGGTGCGCAAGGCCGTGCAGTACAAGAAGAAGAATCCCTGCCGGACCATCTGCTGTTTCTGCTGTCCCTGCCTCAAGTAGCAGGCCGGCCCGGGCCGCCGCCGCCCGTCCCAGACCCTGGAGCGCGCTGGGAAGGATCCCCTAAGAGTTGCCCCAACTCTTAACGCAACTCTTTAGAGAAGAATCGCGAGGTTCAGGAATTGCAAACCAGCCCATGCTTGGAAGGATGGTTAGCACACCGTCCGATGGTTCTTCAGGAAAGACAGATTCCTACAAAGTTGTGCAATGTCATTATATGATACCCTTGCACTCTTACTCTCTTGATGGAAGCCAAGAAAAGAACTGACGCTGTATCTGACTGTAGGGTAAATGCCTGAGGCCTGCCTCCTAGTAAAAACTCAAGGAGGAAGTCAGTTGTGCGTCTGCTAATAGAATGGACTCATGATGGAAACTTCAGTTCCTTTACGTTGTACGGGAAATTCCTTGGTTCTGTTCCATTTTGAGCAAAATTGGCCTTGGGAAAAACCATGTTCTTCCTTTCCGATTCTTCATCCGGTCTATGCTATGCAATTTCTCCCCAAGGATAGATCTTATTTCTGCTCATTTCCCCTACTTATTAAAGTCACACCAAACACTTAGTGTTTCCTTATCTCTTTCACTTTTTAAATATCTTTCACCAGGTTATATTTTGGGATTATTTTTCCAAATGTTTTTAAGCACTGAATATCGAACAAGCACTCAAAATGAAGTATTAGTCGTGTTTTATGTATTTTTCACTGATAAAAATTATTTAACATTTATCTTTTTACTTGATTACATATGCACATATATATGTAAATGTAAGATCCTAATATTCACAAATGTGTGTATATAATGATCAATTGGTTTAGCTTCTTTTTTGTAAGCATAGTATATAAATTTCAAGAACACTTTCTGGCTCTCGGTATTGATTTGCTTGTTTTGAGTCTGTTTCACTCCAGTTTTCTCCTTTTTAGTCAAAACTTCATATTAAACAGCTCTCCATTGGTTATGGTGGTAGACAGATGTTGAAAGCTGCAAATGTATACAGAGCTAGAGACAACTAACATTATTGGAAATACTGCTTTTGCTTCACTGTGGAACATTCCTTTCATGCATAGAAATGAAGTAATTTAAAGTAAAAGAATTTTCCAGGCAAGCTTAATAAACATTACATTATAAATATATTTTTATACATTTGTGTTGACCATTTAGTTTACTTTCTTAATTACTGTTAAATTTTTTTTTTCTTTTTTCTCTCTCTCTTTTTTTTTTTTTTTCCTTTTGAGACAGGGTCTCCCCCTGTCGCCCAGGCTGAAATGCAGTGGCATAATCACAGCTTACTGCAGCCTTAACCTCTCAGGTTCAAGTGATCCTCCTACCTCAGCCTACAAATAACTGAGACTACAGGTATGTGCCATCATACCCAGCTAATTTTTGTATTTTCTGTAGAGACAGGGTTTGGCATGTTGCCCAGGCTGATTTCAAATTTGTGAGCTCAAGCAATCTGCCCACCTTGGCCTCCCAAAATGCTGAGATTGCAGGCCTGAGCCACTGCTCCTGGCCAGAATTTTTTTCTACTAGCTACTTGAGACTGCGACATCTGGATGGAACTGAGTGGAGAGAGAAAAGAATGAAAAACTCCAAGAATTCCCATGAGGGTGTCTTGCTTTCCCTCCTGAGTTACCATACTTCAGGAAAATCATCAGGCTTTAGAGATATGGTTTAGTCTGCAAACTTTTTAATGCTCTTAAACACATTTACCATGTTTTCTGGCCTTCCTCTGTGTCAACTCTTAACTCTTCCTAATCATTATTTAGTACATGAACCAGTTTAGTACTGGTCATATTTCTTAGGTCCTTCAGAAGGTGGAGTTTTAAAAGGAGGAGAAAAAGGAATATATGAATTCTTTAGATCACTGCCTGACCTGCTTATGACTAGGAAAATCTATCCCTTATGTCCAATTTTAATTTCATGGTTAAATTTGAGAATTGTGGAAACCAAAGCCCACAAGGCTATTCTCACATTTCTCCCAATTTCTTTCTCAGGTAACTCCAGGGATATGTATCACCTTTGACTTAATTCCCTATCTCTAAGGGAAAGGGGAAGAAGTGTTCATGTAGCTACATTGCAATGCTTTGTATCATAGAGGAGAGATATTGTAAATAGAAACTGCCAGCCAGTTTCCACAAAAAAAGAAGAGTTCATAAATCTGACTTGTTTGAATCCATAAAGCATTTTCTTTGCTTCGAGTCATCATAAAAGTAAGTGAGTTTTCAGGCTCTGTATACATTGTAATTCCCCGCATTTTATATTGGAGAGTTTGGTGCAAACTGCACATCACTGCACCAAAATAATGAGTGAACTGTTGACTATGGAAAAAGAACACTTTTTCTTCCTGCTGTTTGGTAAACATCTCAGTGTGACACAGTGGTTAAGAGTGCAGATTCCAGACCCTGTTTCTTAGATTTTGACCTTGACTCTGCCACACACTAGCTATCTGATTTAACTTAGTTTCTCTGTGCTTCGGTTTCCTCATCTGTGAAATGGAGATACTAGTACTTACCTCATAGAGCTGTTGTGAAAAGTAATAACTGAATGTGTAAAAGTACTTAGAACAGCGCCTGGCACATGCGAAGTGCTTTGTTCATTATTGTTATTACATAATTTTGTCTTAGACTGAGAGCACTATTAGTGACCCAAGTAAATTTATAGTTTCTAGGTTCAGAGGAAAAATAAAGGCTTATTTTTTGTTAACAGTCTTAATAAAATGAAATAAAGAAGCCAAGACCCCTATCTTCTGTGAATATTAGAGCTTTTTTTTCTGCGGTGATAAAACTGTTTTCACTATGGCATTTCACTATGGCATCCAAACATGTACTGAAGAACAAATGAGATGTTCCACCAAAAACAGGTAAGCAGGAAGCAGGTGTTCTGCTCAGTTTGGCAGGCGTTCTTTCCTAATTATTCCCAAGTTGTGAGTCAGAAGATCCCAGAAGGAGTTCCGGGAAGTTTCAGAGGCTGGATCACAGACCTAAGGGGAGGAATCATTCGGCCCACTGCACATCCTGGCCTATTCACCAAAGCTCTTCCCAGCTCTGACTTCCATGCCAGGCAGTGTGTGAAATGCTGCCTTTTTCCTTAAGAAAGTGTGATCTAGTGCCACCAAGAGATGCTGTAGAGTTGGCTTTACCAATCTCATGATGCTTGCTTGGCAACTCTGAAAGGTGACTTTGGCCAAGAAGACCTTGTGGCAATTCTGCAAATTTCATGCACTAATGTCTTTTAGGGTACAGAATGAAAGAACAAATCACAAAGAACAATAGATTCTTCAGGGGCTGAAGGTAGGAATCTTTTATAGCTATTTTAGCATATACATTTCAACTAGCCAAATATCAAATTTTATAACTACAACAAACCCACAGATTATAGGTGGTAACAACTCCAGAAATGTCAGAACTAGGAAAGGTACCCATCCAGGATGCATCAGTATCGAGGATAATATGAATTAGAATTTTTAAAATGTCAATCATTCAAACATTTTTGAACTGTGACATCACAGGAATAATGTTATGGCCTTTTCAGGTAACAACTTAGAACAGTGCTCTTTTCATATCAATGCCTTTACATTTATTTAAAAATTGTCCTAATGCTTTATAGTTAAATGTCATATACAAATATGTTCAGGCTCTAATATATAAAGTTCCTAACTTGACAGGAAACTACTGAAGATTGTGTGCAGCTTTAAAATAATAAAATAGGGTAACTATAGTCTTGATTTTTATGTATAAATTCTACCATTCTATATTCTACCGTCAGACATATTTCTACTCCTTTCTTTGAAATATGCAAAGTATCTCCAACTGTAGCATGACACTCATTCATTTGTAATCAAGATGATAGTTTAAAACATCCAATTGTAATCAGAGTAACAGTTGACTTACTTTTGATAGCAAAGTTGGAAATCATTGCAATTAATAAATGGGGCTATTGGAAATGGAAAATGAATATGATCTAGAATGTAACTTCATTATATAAATGTTGAGTGTCTTTATTATCAATGCATTATTAAGAATGGGCAAGATGTCCTTATACACTAGCTTTTGTAAAGTCATGTATCTATTGGTAATAAAAGATTTTCTGAACTGATATTCTGAGTGAGACTACAAAGAATGCTTTAAAACCAGTGATATCTGGCCAGGCATGGTGGATCACACCTATAATCCCAACACTTTGGGAGGCCAAGGCAGGCATATCACTTGAGCCAAGAGATTGAGACCAGCGTGGCCAACATGGTAAGACCCCTTCTCTATTAAAAATACAAAAATTAGCTGGGCCTGGTGGTACACATCTGTAATCCCAGTTACTCTGGAGGCTGAGGCATGAGGATTGCTTGAACCAAGGAGGCAGAGGTTGCAGTGAGCTGAGATTGCACCACTGCACTCCAGCCTGAGCAACAGAGTGAGACCCTGTCTCAGAAAACTAACAAACACAATAACAAAACCAGTGATATCCTGCAAAATGAGGAGTGAGAGACTAGTTCCCAACACTATATTTTTTTAATTCCTGATGTTTATTTTTAAGGTATATTTTATACTCTATTTGAAACATCCGTAGATACCTCTTGGACCTCTTCTATTTTGCTTAATCTATATTTCTACATTTTCATGGTCCTACAGCCAATTCTTTAGATATATCCATCCCTCTGTATCTCAGCATCCCATGATGTTTGATAGAGGGTAAAAATAATAGAGTGTGTACATATATATATATATATATATATGTATATATATACACACACATAACACACACATATACATGTGGCTATATACACACACAAACACACACAAACATATATATATATATATATATATATATATATATATATATATATATGGCTACAGAATCTACCATCGTCCCCTATCCCGTGCTCCTTCTGTCTACCTTGTCTTGCAAATGGCAGCATCAATCAACTTCCAACTGCCCAGGTCAGTTAATTATCCTCTCTTGCTTCCATTGCAGCTTCTAGCTGGTCTCTGGCCTCTAGTTTTGCCTTCTCCAGTCTAATCTCTGTACAATGCTATAGTACAGTCACGGTGCCTTTTTGTCGTCGTCATTATGTTGTTGTTTTTAACTGCAGTACTACATACATGACAAATTTACCATCTTAACCATTTGTAAGTGTACAGTTTCTGTGTTGGCTGGCTCTTAAATTGCAATAAAGAACTGTCTGAGACTGGGTAGTTTATAAAGAGAAAAGGTTTAATTGACTTACAGTTCCACAGGCTGTACAGAAGGCATGGCTGGGGAGGCGTCAGGAAACTTACAGTCATGACATGAGGTGAAGAGGAAGCAAGCACACCTGCACATGACAACAAGAGAGAGAAAAAGAGAGAGAGACAGAGGGAGACAGAGAGAGAGAGGGAGAAGTGCCACACACTTTTAAACCATCAGATCTCATGAGAACTCACTCACTCTCACAACGAGGGAGAAATCTGCTCCCATAGCCCAATCATCTCCCAGCAGCTCCCTTCCCCAACATTGGGAATTATAATTCAACATGAGATTTGGGTGGGAACAGACAGCCAAACTATATGAGTTCCCATACTGTTAAATACATTCATATTGTTGTGCAACCAGTCTCCAGGACTCTTTTTATCTTCCAAAACTGAACTCTCTACTCAATAAACAAATGCTCGTCACAGCCCCTGGCAACCACCATTCTACTTTCTGTGAATTTGACTACTCTAGATACTTCATAGAAGTAGAATAACAGTGTTTGTCTTTTTGTGTCGGGCTTAATTTCACTTAGCATTGTGTCCTCTAGCTTCATCCATGGTTGTAGCATGTGTCAGATTTTAAAGCTGAATAATATGCCATTGTCTATATAGAGCACATTTTGTTTACCCATTCACCTGTCAATGGATACGGGTTGCTCCCACCTTTTGGCTGCTGTGAATAGTGCCATTCATCTGCTTAAAACTCTGCAATGGCTGCTGATCGCTGTTGGAATAAAAGCCCGTCTCGTTAGTGAGGTTCTTCAGGGTCCTGCAGGAGCCAGGCCCCACCTACTTTCAGCCTCATCCCTCACACCTTTCACTGCATATTCTCTTCCTCTCTCTCTCTCTCTCTCTCTCTCTCTCTCTCTCTGAGACAGGGTCCTGCCCAGGCTGAAGTGCAGTGGCACAATTATAGCTCACTGCAGCCTCAAATTCCCAGGTTCAAGTGATCCTCTCACCTTAGCCTCCTGAGTCACTGGGACTACAGGCACAGGACACCACCCTGGCTATATCAGAGCACCACACCCATCTCCTCAATTACACTGGTGTGTAAGAGCTCCATGAAGTGCATACTTAAGGATTGTGTCACCCCCATCTTCAAGGTTCTACGTGTCCTTCTGCTACTAGACTGCTTTTTTTTATTTTTGAGGACAACCAATAGCATCTTACTTGTTATGGGATCTCAGCACTTTGCATAGTATCTTTTAGAGCAGTTTGGGTATTTGTGTTCTACATGCAGAAATAGAGATATTCAGAATTTGTTTTCTGCTATGACTTTTTGTATACCTTTTGAAGATGCATATTTTACAGCATAAAGCAAGGTATCCAGTCTCTTCTTCCAGAGGATCTGTGTAAAGGTGCTGAGGCCAGGATGGGGTGAGGGGACAGTGTCCTGAGAACATGGGTAGGGCTTGGTGAGAGGAGGGGACATGGGACTGGGGAAAGACTGCTTGGGAAGAAGCAGATCGTGCAGAAGAACGGTCAGTCTGAGAAGCTGAGTGGAGAGAGAACGAAGTTCTGGGTCACCGGCACCAAAGCCAGCAGAACTGGGTGCAGACAGAGGCTGGGATTGGATGCTGTGTGGCAGACCCTGGAAGAAATATCTTAGTTGAGGTACAGACTCCAGTTGGATGCAAAGAAAGTTATAAAACTAAATTTTATCTGGAAGTGATTTTCTTTTTTCTTTTGATTCTTCCAAGCATGTAAAACAAAGTTTTTTAAAATTTATTTTGGACACAATGTGTTGGCTTGAGTTTCAGCTGGACCTATTTCCCTCTAACATGGCATCCAGTAGGGTAATTTGTGCAGAGCACTTAGCTCCCTGCTCCTAGTCATACAAGGCTCTGTTTCAGGGTGGCGGCTTTTGGCTTCAGTCCTAAAATGCCCTCAGTCATTGAAGTTGCTCTGATATGAAAATGGCCTGAGATGCCTCAGTCCATTCCTCTGAATATGTCAGGGTACCCCCCAATCCCCCACCCACACGCAGCCGAGTGTTTTGAATCCATAATACTTATTCAATACAAAAATGTCTAACAGCCAGTGGATTGTGCAGAACAGTAACAGCAAGGCTCTTCTTTTCCTGCAAGTGTTGAAGACCAAGAGAATGGAGGACTCTAAACCACCCTTGCTTGGAGTTGCAAGTTCTCTCCCTGCTGAGGCTGACCCTGCACTTTGGGCCTGAAGTGCCACTCAGCCACCAGCCACTGGTGCCCTAACTCTTTGAAAACATGGATTTGGGCCAGGCACAGTGGCTCACGCCTGTAATTCCAGCACTTTGGTAGGCTAAGGTGGGAGGATCACCTGAGGGCAGGTGCTTGAGACCAGCCTGGCCAACAGGATAAAACCCCGAATATACTAAAAATACAAAAATTAGCGGGGTGTGGTGGCGTCTGCCTGTAATCCCAGCTACTCGGGAGGCTGAGGCAGGAGAATCCTTTGAACCTGGGCGGTGGAGGTTGTTGCAGTGAGCTGAGATCACACCACTACACTCCAACCTGGCCTGGGCAACAGAGTGAGACTCTGTCTCAAGCAAAACAAAACAAAAAACAAACAACAAAAAAAACCCACGTGATTGTGAACCAAATCAAGCAAAGAATCTCCAGGCGGGTAGTGCCTATAAAAGGAATGTTACCCCCAGATAAAAATAAATTACTTAGACTCTACATGACAGAGGAATTTCTCTTGTGGGTAGGAATGTTTAACTAATTCATTCTTTGGCTCTGCTATGTGGTTTACCCTGGTCATGCACCCTTAGAAGGGCGTAGATGAGGTAACATGCTTTCTCTTCATAATCTTCACCCACACCTTGTCATCTGGTTTATGGAAGAAACCTGTCAAACAAGAAATGTTACCCAGTGGCAAGATGTCAGGACATGCAGTTACCAGGAGAAAGTACAGGGCTTGAAAGTTGAAAACATTGCGTTTTTTTAAGGCTGCAACTCCTCGCAGTGGGTAGTGTCTCCTGTTTTGGCTCCCTGCATTGGCCAGTATCAATATTTGAAGTGACTTTGTAAGTAATTCTCATTTGCAAAAAGAAACTACAGCTTTATTAGAAAACCTTGCATCTCTCCTCTCTGATAAGAGTGTCAGTACCACATTAAAAATGGCCTGGCAGAATGCACTGCGTGTATGGGAGTGGTAAGGAGAAATCCTTTTCTTTCTTGCTAAGAGACAAAAAGGTTTAAAATAAATATTTTTGGAAGAAATAATCCAGGGATATCAATGAGTTTGGGTTATAAAATGAAAAAGAAGAAAGGAAGAAAGAAGGATGACCTGTTCCTAGATAGAAAGTAAGTCAGGGCCAGGCGCAGTGGCTCATGCCTGTAATCCCAAGAGTTTGAGAGGCCGAGGCAGGTGGATCCTTCGAGGTCAAGAGTTCAAGACCAGCCTGCCCGATATGGTGAAACCCCTCTCTACTAAAAATTAAAAAAAAAAAAAAATTAGCTGGGTGTGGTGGCACATGCCTGTAATCCCAGCAGTTTGAGAGGCTGAGGCAGGCAGATCCTTTGAGGTCAAGAGTTCAAGACCAGCCTGCCCGATATGGTGAAATCCCTCTCTACTAAAAATTAAAAAAAAAAAAAAAATTAGCTGGATGTGGTGGCACATGCCTGTAATCCCAGCTACTCCAGAGGCTGAGGCAGGAGAAGAGCTTGAACCTGGGAGGTGGAGGTTGCAGTGAGCTGAGATTGTGCCACTGCACTCCAGCCTGGGCAAGAAGAGTGAAACTCCATCTCAAAAATAAAAAAAAAAAACAAAACAAAAAGTCAGAAGCAAGAGAAACTTGTGCACTCAGAAGGGCAGACCAAGAAGAGAGGGCTGGTTGAGGTAGACCAAAACTTAGAAAGCAGAAGCTGAAAATAAAAAACACAGATTCTTCTGTGAACTAGTTCAGTTTATTTTCATCTGTGTATCAACAAACAGAAAGTAAACAACTCACTTGGCTGATTATATCAATAGGACAACAGTTACAACTAGAAAAGTTAGTATGTTGTTTTTATTTTCCTCTGTGTATACCCTGTGAGTATAATTTGGTAAAACTATATATTATGATAGTCTATGGCTTAATATTGTTTGGGCTTAAACTCAATATGATAAGTGGGATGAAAATTTTGGAAATTTCTCCTAACAACTAAGGCTATTTATAGACTTCTAACTCAAAGCCGTGGCATTAATCTGCATATTATTTTATTTTTCTTTTACTTCTTTTGTAAAAAAAAAAATTTAAGGCCTGCCCATTATCAGTCTGATAAAATATAAATGCCATTCTTTTCTTTATCTTCTTAATGCATTACTCTTTCATAGGTAAAACTGGGAAAGAACAAGGCTATTAACTCTTTTTAGTTTATTTGCTTAATCTGCTTTTGTATTCAGAAGAAAACTTGAAGAACATATATATTTTTTTTCCATTTTCAAAATTCTCACAAAGTCTTAAAAACAAAGTAGATGCTGTGGTTTATACCTCAAACAAAAACTCAGAGAAATAGAAACATACGATGAAGCAAGTAAGCAACTGAATTTCTTCTGAAACTTTATTGTAAAAAAAAAAAAAACAAACAGAAGGAAGCATTCATGCATTCAAATATATATTAGCAGCTCCTCTGATTTATTTGACAGGAGAAAGAAGCTGGGATTTGCCAACAGCCCGAATACTCTGTGTGGGCTTGGCTGACAGTACTTTCACTCTCCTTAGCTGTACCTGCACACTACACAGCAATAAATCACCAAATGTGCTTAAGGGGAGCAGGGAAATGTACTGCTACCCAGGGCTTGGTAGCATAAAAACACAGGTACCTCATCCATTTTTCATGGTATTGGGTCAAATGTGTGAGCCTACACACTGCCGTGTGAAATGGCCAGGGATTCTATCCTTATCTCTTTCCTCTCTTTCTAAGTGATCTCATCTACTCTGTGGCTTTGCTACCTTATCCTGATAACTGCCAAACATTTGTGGAGAGACGGTCGGTCGCGATGACCCTGGCAGCTCTCTTTAGTTTGGCTGAAAAGGAGCCAGCACAGAGTGTCAACATTGCCCAGGATTCCCACACTGTCAGCATGAGTAGGCAACGTCCAAATGGCATCCAAGCTAGACCCATTTTCCTTTGAGTGCAAGACTGCTCTCATCCTCACCTTTGGTAAAAGATTGTTTTTGAGTAGTAGGGGTCAGCTCTTAATGCCTCCAGTTGGGTCCGATCCAAGCATAGTGTTAGTCCATTCTCACACTGCTATCAAGACCTGCCCCTGGTCTGGGTAATTTATAAAGGAAAGAGATTTAATTGACTCACAGTTCCACGTGCCTGCGGAGGCCTGAGAAAACTTACAATCATGGCAGAAGGGGAAGCAAACATGGCCTTCTTCACATGGTGGCAGGAGAGACAAGTGCCAGCAAGGAAATGCCAGACACTTGTGAAACCATCAGATCTCGTGAGAACTCACTCATTATCACGAGAACAGCATGGGAGAAACTGCCCCCCTGATTCAATTACTTCCCACCAGATCCCTCCCATGACACCTGAGGATTATGGGGACTATAATTCAAGATGAGATTTAGGTGGGGCCACAGCCAAACCATATCACATAGCATGGGATAATCAGAGACTGCATGAGAATGATCGATATCCTACTGTCTACTTGGCCTCTCTTCTTGAATGTCCCACCGGTTCCGCAAACTCAGTATTCTGTTTTGCCTCCTTTAGACCTTCTTCATCCTGCCAGTTATCTAGAGGCGAAAACATCAGAATCACCTTCATTTCCACCCTCTCTGTTCATAGCCAAGCGAACTTAAAGAATTATTGCCAATACTAAAAAAAATTAATATCTGTGGGCTACTATATGGCTGATGTCATCTAAAATGCACACCAGATGCCTGAGATATAAAGACAATTACAATTTGCTGTCCGGATTTTCTAATTGGCCAAAAAGGAAGTGGTTCATACACCAGAGAATTGTGTTTTGATTCACACTTAAATTTACAAAATCCTTCTTTTTTTTTTTTTTTTTTTTTTCACTATCTCCAGTAATGGCTATAAGCAAACAAAATTCTTAATGTTAACAGATGCTCCTTTAATAAATGTCTGTTGTACAAAGCTGATATTAATTAGTTTTTGTCCTGTCTTGCATATATATTTCTTACACATGTTGTCCCAGAATGATTTTTAATAGCTACCTATTTCACTATCAGAAGTGTTTGTGTATAGGTGATAAAAATTACATTGTCAACCAACATATATATCATACGTAATCGGGATGTACCATTGCTTGACATTTTCTAAGTCCACTCTGCCCTTGAATCTCTTACCAGTTTAATCTGAGACCGCATCCTGAGTAATTGCAGAAAGACCTTGCCTTTAGTTAGATTGTCACACTCTTTGATATAGAGCAGGTGGGGACAGAGGATGTGGGTTTTCTTCACTGCCAGGTCCCAAGCCCACATTTCTTGCTAGCAAAAAACACAAGGTAAAATAAATATTCTTCATGAAGAAAGAAAAACTTGCCAGGCGCCATGGCTCACACCAGTGATCCTAGCACTTTGGGAAACTGAGGCAAGTGGATCGCTTGAGGTAGAGACCAGCTTGGCCAACATGGCAAAACCCCATCTCTACTAAAAAATACAAAAATTATCTGAGTGTGATGGCAGGAGCCTGTAATCCCAGCTACTTGAGAAGCTGAAGCAGAGGAATTGCTTGAACCCAGGAGGTGGAGGTTACAGTGAGCTGAGATCATACCACTGCACTCCAGCTTGGGTGACAGAGCAAGATTCTATCTTAAAAAAAAAAAAAGAAAGAAAGATTTAAAGTAAAATTATACAAGAAAGAGAGAACATTTTTAGAAACTTAAATATGGAAATTAAAATATAAGGTTAAATATGAACGTAATTATTATAAAAATAATTAAACTTATGATCAAAAGAAATAAAAAGCTATAAAATATAAACTAGAATACAAATATGAATTGGATTCATTCATCTTTTTTTTAGTTTAAATGTATTTGATTTTTAGACAACCTAAATGACATAGTTTTCTTAAAAATGATGCCTCCACTCCAAATAAATCATGGTCAAAATAAATAAAGAGCTCAGGATGAAATTAGTCCCATTTGTCTTAAGTCTTGGTGCTGTATGGATGACAAGCAGAAACCAGTAATGACGACAGATGATAGATCAAAAGTAACTGCCAAATTTCTCAACATTTTTCCATTTCTAAACCATCCTTGAAGAAAATCATATACGGGGTCACAACAACCTCACAGTAATCCAGCAGAGCAACGATGACATCTGGATTCGTGTTTTCACCTGTGATGGTTATATGTATTTCTGGAGGGTCAATGGTAATCTCCCCTTTGTCATTTCTACTTGTGTTTATTTGGATCATCTTTCTTCTTTATTATTCTAGCTAGCAGGCTATCCATTTTATTATTATTATTATTAAACTAACTCCTGAATTCATTGATCCTTTTAATGTTTTTTTGTGTGTGTGACTCCTTTAGTTCAGTTCTGATTTTAGTTATTTCATGTCTTCTACTAGCTTTGAGACTGGTTTTGCTCTTGGTTCTCTAGTTCTTTTAGTTGTAATATTAGGTTATTAAATTGAGATCTTTCTGATGTGAGTGTTTGGTGCTGCAAATTTCCCTCTTAACACTGTCTTAGCTGTGACCCTGAGATTCCTGTATGTTCACAGTTAGCCTGATGGCTTTCCCTTTGCACGTGTCCTGACCTCTCTCTCTCTAGCTACCTTTAACATTTTTTCATTTCATCCTTAGAGAACCTGATGATTCTGTGTCTTGGGGGTGATCTTCTTGTGAAGTATCTTATCAGGGTTCTCTTCATTTCCTAAATTTGAATGTTGTCCTCTCTAGCTAAGTTGGGGAATTTCTCGTGAATGCTGTCCTGAAATATGTTTTCCAGCTTGCTTCCGTTCTCCCTGTCTCTTTCAGAGACACCAGTAAGTTGTAGATTTTCTCTCTTCACATAGTCCCTTATTTCTCAGAGGTTTTGTGCATTCCTTTTCCTTCTTTGTTATCTTTTCTTGTCTGACTGTCTTATTTCAGAAAGCTATTCACTGAGCTCTGAGAGTCTTTCCACAGCTTGGTCTATTCTGCTTTGAATACTTGTGATTGCTTTATGAAATTCTTGTGGTGTGTTTTTTAGCTCTATCAGGTTGGTTACATTCTTTACTATACTGGCTGTTTTGTCTCTCATCCCCTGCATTGTTTAATCATGATTCTTAGTATCCTTGGATTGATTTTCTTTTTTTTTTTATTGCATTTTACGTTTGGGGGTACATGTGAAGAACATGCAAGATTGTTGCATAGGTACACACATGGCAGTGTGGTTTGCTTCCTTCCTTCCCCTCACCTTGGATTGATTTTCAATGTACTCCTTCATCTCAATGATCTCCATTCCTATCCGTATTCTGAAATCTATTTGTGTCCTTTCAGCCATCTCAGACTTGTTCAGAGCTCTTGCTGGAGATGTAGTGAGGTTGTTTCAAGGAATGAAAGCACTCTGGCTGTTTGAGTTGTCACTGGTTCTTTGTCATTTTGGTAGGCTAGTGTTTCTTCAATTTTTGAAGCTGCTGTCCTTAGGATGGGCTTTTTTCCTTTTATCCTTTTTGATGTTCTTGTTTCATTGTGGAGTAAGGTGGGTTTAGCCAATTGGCTTCATTTCTGGGAGGTTTTAGGGGGCCGAGGCTCAGCTCCCAACCCCTGGACTGTATGCTCTAACTCTAGGGAACTCGTATCAGCCCCAGCTTTGTTCTTTGTCTCCTCAAGATTAGGAATCCACTGTTCTGAGGATGCTGATATGCTCCCAGGTGGCTGGTCACTATACTCCCATGGGTGGTGTCACCCAAAGCGTTTTCAGGGTGGTGGCAACAGTATTTGTCCTCATTCTCACATGCCAGCAGCAGTCGCAGCATGGTGGGGTACATGCCTGTTGGCTGCAGCAGGGTGCTAGTGGATGCCAGGGTGCTTGTCTCCCTGTGGGCATCCACAGCTGCAGCGGAGGCAGCACAGCTTGAGGAGGAGGAGGGCCCCACTGGTAACTGTGCATGCAGTTGTGCTGCTGATGGTGTTAGCATGGGGTTGGGCTGCTGGGCGGTGCAGGTCTCAGTGTGCCATCTGTGCACGTTCATGCAGGTGGGGATGGTTGGGGAGGGTCTGCTGTTCTCTGTGCCTACTTTTACTCCAGTGACAGTGTTGGTGCAGGGCCAGGGAACTGGCAGGGGCGGGGCTGGTGGGCTTTATGCTCACCAAGGCTCTGACTGCAATGGCAGTATGGTGGGGGAGGGAGGCTGATGGGGTCAAACGCACTCCTGCCAGCAGCAGTAGTGAAGCCAGGTGCATGTGCATACCCATGCTGGTGGGGCAAGGAAAGCAAAATCCGCTCGTGCACACACAGGCTGGCAAAGCAATGTGGGGGGTGGCCATGGGCCCGGGGGAAGCTACAGTGCAGGAAGAGAGTGGGTAGACTGGGTGTGGCCATGGAGACCACCCCACCGCAGCTCTCCACTAGTCAGGCATGGTCCACCGGTGCAGAAGCTCTAATGTGGGCCCCCAGGGCACCTGAGGCTGCCCTGCAAGCAGGCACTGCCAGGCTGGGGTCTCAGGAGAGGCCAGAACACCAAGGGTTACTAAAGTCAGACCAGTCCAGTCTAATGGGCAAGACCACCCTGCAGAGTTCAGGTCTGACAGTTTCCCTAGGACTAAAGTCTTTGGTGGAAGCTAGTGGAGCCTAAGATATGTCTAACCCTGGCTGGGCTCCACTTCAGATGCTCCCTCACCCAACACTCTGGGCTCCACATCAGCTGGCTGCCCCTACCACTTCTCTTAGTGGCTCTTCCTGCCAACTCAAGTGTCTGTGGTGGTTGAGGGGTCTCCACCTTCCGGGATTTCAGAGGCTATGACAAAAGCAGGTTGCTCCTTACCAGTTCAGCTTACCCATTACCCCAGAGTTGCTGGGGGCCAGAAACGAGTCCTGGTTCTTGGTAGCCCCATGCGGAGTTCCCAGCAGCCCAGTTTCTGTGTCTCCCTGAATCCACTCTCCGTGCCTTCCCTCTGAAGATCTGTTAGAAGTGGGCCAGTTATCCCAGTTCCTCCACTCCTCGGTGGCAGCTGTTCCACCTGGTTGTGTCTAATTGGCCCTTGCTAAATATTTGTAGAAGCATTGTGACCAAGGACAAATAATTTCCCAACCTTCCCAGACCCTCACTGCCACCTAGGTGTCTTCAGTCATTGGTTAACTCTTGATCTCAACTCCCTCCTCCTCCCTTTGCCATTAACACAAAAAGAGCCTGAAATTTGTAGCGACTTAAGATGGTATTTTAGAACACCAGTTCACCATCTTCTTGGTTTTGCTGGCGTTCTGAATAAACCTGCTTTTCCTCCCATCAACTCTCATTTCTTGTGTCTGGCTTAAGCGGTAAACTTGGGTTCTGTTGCAATGCCAGGCATCCAGCTAGATATTTTACAGACATATTTCACTTAATTCTCACAACATTTCTCTCAAGGAGTTATTAGTATTCCCACTTTACAAATGAGACTTGAGGAAATTCAGTATGTTGCTTATACAGCTAGGGAAAAAATCATGATTAGAACTAGGTCTACTTGTGACAGTTTAAAGAATACCTTTACATTATCTACAGTTCAGAAAAATTGTTATCATAATAAAAACCCTCTATTATAGATGAAAAGGCAAATTTATATTCCACCTACCACGTAGGATATGTGTATGCTACATCTTTCATAAAAGTTTACTGCAAGTCCATAAAGAGAAAATCTGTCACCAAAAAGAATGTATTTCTAATGATAACATAAACCCGAATTTTTATTATAGTAGTGCCCCGTTATTCTTGAGGATACATTCCAAGATGCCTAGCAAATGCCTGCAACTGTGGATAGTACTGAATCTGATATACACTATGATATTTTGATCTGATCACCAAGAAGGTTACTAAGTGAGTCACAGGCAAGAAGTATAGACAGAGTGGACATACTGGACAAAGAGATGACTCATGTTCCATGTGTGAGATTACATCACGCTACTCAGAATGCTATTCAATGGGAAACATCAATTGTTTGGCTTTGGAATTACCATTTAATATTTTCAGAGCACAGTTGACTGTGGGTAACTGAAACTGAGGAAAGCAAAACTGCAGCTAACTGGGGGCTGCTGTATAATAAGCAAGGCCAGGCAGAGTGAGAAGGATATTTCCACAGTGTCATCTGGAGCTGCCTGAATTTTGTAACTTCACATTTGTAAGTACAGCTTATTCTTACTCCTTTAACTTTACAACTGTGTGTGTGGTGGGAAGATAGGATTTATGGGGGCCTTGGAGGAGAGTCAGGCAGGGAAGAGCAGGCATGGGAAAAAGCAGAAGAGAGGCAGAAAATGGTTTAGCATCTTCAAAAGACAAGGGACTCCAATTTAGTATAACTTGGATTACAGGGGTTGTGAAGAAGTGGTTTCGCATTCTACCTTATTTCTATATTATGTGAACATCATACAATGTTTACAACTTGAATCTGTTTCTATAAAGATGTTTTCATTCTGAAAAGATTAAGAGAGAGAAACACAAGGGTAGAAGCCACGTTTCGGAGGATTCTGGAACAAATGGAAAGCAAATAAGTAGGCTTGGAAAGTATGGGCAATCTATTCAAGAATTTGAAAACAAATGCAAGAAAGAAAGTTGGAAGTTAGCAAGGAGGTTAGCAGGATCACTTTCTTTTAAAATAGATGTGTAGAAACCCATGAATGCAAAGATGGGAACAATAAATACTGGAGTATTGCAATGGCAGAATGAAAGAGTGGGGAAAAGCATTGAAAAACTATTGGGTACTAAGTTCAGTACTTGAGCAACAGGATTAGTAGAGGCCTGAACCTCAGTATCATGAAATATATCCATGTAACAAACCTACACATCTACTCCCTGAATCTAAATTGTTTTTCCTTTTTTTTTTTTTTTTTTTTTTTTTTTCATTTTTTTGAGACAGAGTCTTACTCTGTCACCAGGCTGGAATGCAGTGGCATGATCTCAACTCACTGCAATCCCCACCTCCTGGGTTCAAGCGATTCTCCTGCCTCAGCCTCCTGAGTAGCTGGGACTACACGCACACATCACCACACGTGGCTAATTTTTGTATTTTTAGTAGAGATGGGGTTTCCATGTTGGTCAGGATGGTCTCGATCTCTTGACCTTATGATCCGCCCACCTCGGCCTCCCAAAGTGCTGGGATTACCGGTGTGAGCCACCGTACCCAATGAATCTAATTTTTTTTTAAAAAAAAAAGAAACAAAGGGGCTGGGCGCGGTGGCTCAAGCCTGTAATCCCAGCACTTTGGGAGGCCGAGGCGGGCGGATCACAAGGTCAAGAGATCGAGACCATCCTGGTCAACATGGTGAAATCCCGTCTCTACTAAAAATACAAAAAATTAGCTGGGCATGGTGGCGCGTGCCTGTAATCCCAGCTACTCAGGAGGCTGAGGCAGGAGAATTGCCTGAACCCAGGAGGTGGAGGTTGCAGTGAGCCAAGATTGTGCCATTGCACTCCAGCCTGGGTAACAAGAGTGAAACTCTGTCTCAAAAAAAAAAAAAAAAAAAAAAAAAAAAAGAAACAAAAATTTAAAATATACATAAACAGGCTGGGTGCAGTGGATCATGCCTATAATCCCAGCACTTTGGGAGGCTAAAGCAGATAAATCAGGAGTTCAAGACCAGCCTGGTCAACATGGTGAAACCCTGTCTGTACTAAAAATGCAAAAGTTAGCTGGGCATGGTGGTGTACGCCTGTAGTCCCAGCTATTTGGGAGGTTGAAGTGGGAGAATCACTTGAACCCTGGAGGTGGAGATTGCAGTGAGCCTAGATTGGACCACTGCAGTCCAGCCCGGGCCACAGAGCAACACTCTGTCTCAAAATAATAATAAATAAATAAATAAATAATAAAATAAAATAAAATATCTATAAACAACTCTGAAAATAATAAAATAAAATAGATGTAAAAAAAACAAAATAGATGCCTGTGAGTACATTGTCAGTGCTAGAGAAACTAACTTTGCCTAGTATTAGTGCTAGTATTGGAATTAGTGTATTATAGCATTAGTATAGTATTAATATTAATGTATTAGTGCTCATAGCTGTGTAAAAAATAGCACAACATTTAGCAGCCTAAAGCAACCAATATTCATTATCTCACTTGGCTTCTGAGGGTCACGAAATCAGGGTTTTAGTTGGGTGGTTCCGGCTCAGGGTCTCTCCTGAGGTTGCAGTCAGGTTGCTGTCTCTTGGTACAGTCATCAGAAGGCTTGACTGAGGTGGAAGATTCGTGTCCAGGCTCACTCATGTGAGGCCTCAGGTCCTCGTGGTGGTCACTACAGGCTTCCGTTCAGAGCCTCCGTGTGGGACATCAGAGCTGGCATCCTCCAGCATGAATGCGCCGAGAGATGGACCACGGCAGCAGCAGCAACGCCTTTTGATTACTTCAGCTCCAAGATTGCAGACCATCACTTTCATTTTATTCTATCCATTAGAAATGAGTCACTCGATTCAGTCCACACTCAAGGGGAGGGAAAGCAGTCTCTGTTGATATGAAGACTTCTGTTGATATGAAAGCATACTTCTGTTGAAGACAGAAGTATCAAAGCATTGATGGACTATCACAGAATGTATGAAGAATATCAGGGCTTAAATAAGCACACATACACAGTGAAAACTAGTTTAAGCAGCATGGAACATTTCTCTGAAAGACGTATGTTAAATGCAGTTTCTTTTCTTTTTTTTTTTTTTTGAGATGGAGTTTCGCTCTTGTTACCCAGGCTGGAGTGCAATGGCACGATCTCGGCTCACCGCAACCTCCGCCTCCTGGGTTCAGGCAATTCTCCTGCCTCAGCCTCCTGAGTAGCTGGGATTACAGGCATGTGCCACCATGCCCAGCTAATTTTTTGTATTTTTAGGAGAGACGGGGTTTCACCACGTTGACCAGGATGGTCTCGATCTCTTGACCTCATGATCCACCCGCCTCGGCCTCCCAAAGTGCTGGGATTACAGGCTTGAGCCACCGCACCCGGCCTTAATGCAGTTTCTTGAATGTGAAGCCATTTTGATGTTACAAAATCTATCCTAATATTGACATTTACTCTCTAATATTGTTAGTTATAACAAATGCCATGGCACAGTGCTTTTCACATTTTGTTCCAATATTCAAGTTGGTATTTGTCATGCCTTGAAGTTGCCAGCAAGTTTGGCAACTTTTCCTGTGTTTGGGGAATTTCTTCCCTTTTGAGGACTGCTTCCTGAGGCAGAAGCCAGAATTTTCTTTTTCTTTTTCTTTCTTTCTTTTTTTTTTTTTTTTTTTTTTTTTGAGACAGAGTCTTGTACTCTGCCCAGGCTGGAGTGCAATGGCGCAATCTCAGCTCACTGCAACCTCCACCTACCAGGTTCAAGTGATTCTCCTGCCTCAGCCTTCTGAGTAGCTGGGATTACAGGCACCTGCTACCATGCCTGGCTAATTTTTAAAATACTTTTAGCAGAAACGAGGTTTCACTATGTTGGCCAGGCTGGTCTTAAACTCCTGACCTCGTGATTCACCCACCTCAGCCTCCCAAAGTGCTGGGATTACAGGTGTGAGCCACAGCACCCGGCCCAGAACATTCTTTAATATCCACCCTTGCAGCAAGCATCCAGGGATGGAACTTCTGTTCTTTCACAAAGACACTTCCATGTACCATGTAGATTTGGAAGAGAGCAGTATAGCTCTGAATCCAGTTTCTAGGAAGGATGGAGAAAATAACTCTAATGACGGAATCAGACCTTGGACTCTCTCCATCTCAGGGTTCTGCTTCCCCCTGGGCGGGCTTTATCCTCAGATCGCCTGTCTTTACCAGTGCTCCTAGTGCCTCATCACTGTACTCCCAGTTTATCATTCTCAGAATTGTCATTATCAATTGCTTCACTTCAATAACAAACAGTGTGCAAATCATAGCAATTTTATTATTTCCACAGATTCTGTGAATCAGGAATTGGAAAAGGATATCATGGGGACAACTTGTCTATGCTGCATATATAATGACATGGTGTAATTAACTGGAAGGAATCAATGGCTGTGGAGTCACTTGACGGCTGGTGGCTGGAATCATCTGAAGGCTCATTCAGTCATATTTATAGCAGTTAATACTGCCTGCTGTTTGAAGGTCATCACCTGAAACAATACATGTGGCTACTTGGGCTTCCTCACAGCATGGTGGCTCAGTTCCAAGATCAAGCATCCCCAAAAAACAAAGTGAAGTACAGGTACAGCACCTTTTATGACCTAGCCTTAGAAGTCACATAGCATTACTCCTCCATAGACACAAGCCCCTTTCCAGATTCAATGAATGAGAACATAGACTCCCTCCTCGCCCCCCACTCTCCACCTGTTAATGAAAGGTGTGTCAAAATCACATTGGAAGAGCAGTATTTGGAATGGCAGATACTGTTTAGTTCTGCTGTGTGGCAGTTTGCACTTTTTCCAAAGAGGACCAAAGATAAACTAAGTTGTACCAAACCCACCTTTAAACAGCAACCCGAAAATTTTAATACAATTTTGAGGCTCCAGAAGATACATTTCTAAGGGATACCCTATCATGCGGCTGTGTTACTCCAAACTGTCTTATACTAGGGGCTTGCTGGAAGCTGAGTCTGGGGTTAACAAAAATATCATGCAAACAGTACTGTGGTTTGAATGTGCCCTTTGCACACCTACTTTACAGGTTGTAACATCACGCCCAGTTGACATGTGAACAAGGGCGTGAACGGACAGTCGTGTGGCCGCCAGATCCCGGCTCAGCCACCAGGCCCCTGCCACTCCATAACACACAGCCTGGGCTCTGGGCTCTGGGCCCTGCGGTCGATATGAGGTCCTGGGTAGTGGGAAATGGAATGGAAGCCCTGGGAAAAGGAAGAACAGGACGAACTGAATCTCGTGTGCACAGAAAGGAAGGAGAGCACTGCAGAACAAGAAAAGGGAACAGAAACGTCTCACTGCATTGCAGGGTTGCGGCGGCAAAGAAGAGGCCACCACACTGCATCCGAGGCGGGGTACTGGGGATGGTGCCTGCAGCCGCCAGGGACGGCGACCGTACCACGCTCCCCGGCAAGCGGCGTGGCACAGGCGACACTCGCGTTTCTACACAGCCGCCCTCCCGCGTGACTTGCGGCACGAGCGATGGTGACAAGCGGCCCCTAGGGGCAGGGGTCCGGGAACTCCGGGCTGTCCGGGCACCTCATTCCTGGAATCCTATTCTGTTTAGAACAACACACGCAAAACGCCGCCCTGTGGGCCGCGTCCCTGCACCACCAGCCAGGGGCCTCCAGAACGCGCTCCCAGGAACCCCGAAGTTTACTGGCGTGTGTTTGCGGCGCCCGCGCAGCTGGAAACTGAAAGCAGAACCGGAGGGGCCGGAGTCTCGCTCGAGCTTCCGGCCCGCGAGCGCCGCCGCCGCCCCCGCCGAGCCCCTGCGGCTCCGTTGCAGTTGTCTTCACGGCCGCGGCGGGCCGGGGGCAACAGTGAGCCGCGGCGGCGGGAAACCGAGGCACCGGCGTGGCGGCCGCCCCAGCCCAGGCTGGGAGAGCGGAGAGAGTGGCGGCGAGCGCGCTCGGCGTCCTTGAGGGAGGGTGCGGGCAGGAAGCGGTGGAGGACGCTTTGTAGGAAGAGCGAAAGGAGTGCTGTTTGTCTGCACCAGGATGGCCGAGTGGTTAAGGCGTTGGACTTAAGATCCAATGGACATATGTCCGCGTGGGTTCGAACCCCACTCCTGGTAGCTTCAGGTTTTTCTCTTAGAACGTTTTATTTTTTAAAAATACAAATCTCACCGAACATATCACGCCTTGGGCATCAGAATTTCGACATCTGGCTGAGAGGGGCTCAACGCTCACGCGCAAAGACCTGCTTCCTTGCAAGAGACAGCGCAGGCGGCATCCCGGAGAGCTCCGCTCACCTCCCCAGCCGCAGGGCGGGAGGCGGCCAGGAGGGGGAGGGCTGGGACCGGGAGGGTATTTTTAAAACGGCCTCTGCAAAAAAGTAAAAAATACAACTCTCTCTCTCTCTCTCTCTCTCTCTCTCTCTCTCTCTCTCTCTCTCTCTGTCTCTCTCTCTCTCTTTCCCCCGCCAATGTTAATTTTGTGCATGCAACTCTTCCATTAACTCCTAGAAGGCGGGGACTGTATCATCCTAGTTGTAAAATGCACTCTGACTTGGATTCTGCTTAGAAATTTTAAATACAGCGTGGTGAAGAATTTTTTCTTTTCTTCTTCTTCCTTTAAAATTGTTGTTTGTTTAATGAAACCCATCTAAGAATTTTTAAAAGTTACAAGTACAAATGCAAATAACTTTTATCTCTCTCTCTTGAGTCATTTACAAGTAAAATACCGAGTGGATGCCCAAGTACTACTATTAAAATCAGGAAATTAACACTAATGATTTAATACCATCTGATCCTCCGTCCCCATGCGGTCACCAGTTGTCGAAAGAATATTCTTTATAGCAAAAGGCCCCTCTTCAGAGTGACGTGTTGCATTTACTTGTCCTCTCTCTTCAGGCTTCTTCAGAGTGGATCTCCTCAGCCTCTGCTGACTTTCATGATCTTGACACTTCTGCTGACAAGCCAGCAGTTTGTAGAATGTCTCTTTGCCAGCTTTAGTTTTCTGGTGTTTCCTCCTGATGAGATTCGGACTCTGCTTATTTAGCAGGACTTGTGGTGTTCTCACCGCAGCCTCTTAGGCAGATGATTTCTGTGTGGCCTGCTTCTCTGCCAGGCTTCTCCTCTATAACGTTACTCTTTTCCCTTTGTGATTAGTACATGTTTTAGAGGGAAGTGCTTTGAAGCCGTGTAATATCCCAGGCCTTATCAAATTTTCATTTTATTCAATTATTTATGGAATTATACGTTAGGTACGGATGTACTCATGGTGTCCTATTTTAATTAATGGTTAAAGTCTATTCATTCATTTTGATGTTCAAAGTGTCTCAGACCAGGCCAGCGACAGCCCATTCAAGTGAACTTTTGACCTGTCACATTATTCCTTAGCACTTCCTTACTTCCTACTCCCAAGATAGTCCAGACTTACCTTGTACTTCCCTGACCCAGTACTAGAATCAGCCATTTTCCAGAGATCCTTGCTTCCTTTTCGTGGAGAATGGTATCCAGAAAGCAAGGTCTCAGTGCTAGGTGTGCTCATTGCTTTTGAGATGTTGCTACTCCCAGGCCCTCTGGATAGACAGAAGTAAAGAGAGTGTGTTTGTGTGCGTGTGCATATTTATCTATTTTTATATTTATTTCTATATTTATATAGATAAATATATATAGAGAGAAAAATAGAACATATTTATATACACATAAATATATATAAAAAGACAGAACAAAGTCTGTAGTGTTTGGATCAGAATTGGAGGTATATATAAACTCCTTGATATAAGTAAAGATACATGAATAAATATAGATACATATTTATCTCTATATTTATATAGATATGTAGATATCATTAGTTATTATCGATATATACATTTATGTTTGTATAGCTATATAGATGATAAATATGTATCTATATTTATCTATTCATATATGTATATTTATATCAAGGAGTTTATATATACCTCCAATTTGGACCCAACACTATAGACTTTATTCAATTTTTTTCTCCCTGTCCATGTTTGTAACTCCCTCAACTCCTGCCTTCCCAATGCAGATCTCTGCCTTGCATAAGCTCATCTAATGGCTTTAGAATTGAATTGTTCAAAAAGGAAAGAGAAAAAGAGTATCTGCATATTTTGGAAATAAACATCCTGCCAGCAACTGAGAACTGGCTCTGAGCCACTCAATGTCAGCAACTTGAGAGGTGCAGGTAAATAACACCGCCTCTGACTCAGGAGCTCAGAGAGCAAGAAAGAGAGATTTTAATAAGCCACGTTTGTAATGAAAAGATATGAATTATGCCCAAGGTGCTAAAGGAGTGGTTTGGGAAGGGCTGACTTCTCCTCAGAGAGCCAGCTTTAGTTAAGAAGTGGAGGAAGAGAGGCAGGGATGAGGGAGGACCGAAGGGGAGAGGGAAACAGATACAGGTGCGGTAAGCCACATGGGAGCCACCTGGAGGCTCTGTGAAGTATGATGCCCAGGAGACTCCAAAGGATTTGAAACAGAAGGAACCTGATGAATGTTACATTTAGACGTATCTGCATCTATTGATGTAGAGAATCTTACAGGCTTGGGATGGAGGGGGCATGTTGAATTGGTAGAAAATATTTTTAGGGAAATTTGTTTAATTCAGTTAATAGCCAGTTAGACTAGGCTCAGTCTTTCTCTCTCTTCCTCCTTAAAAGCCCAGCATTTTTTCCTTGAAAAGCAGACCTGTTCTATTAGACTCTTAATATATTTTCAAAAGTTCATAAAACATAGCAAGTATGTTGAAGTTAAATTTGAATCGTTAGTTTTAATTAAATTTAAATGAGTTTAAATTTGAATCATAAAATTTGTATGCTGCCACTGTGCTGATAATGATTTTCTAATAATTATTTTGACAAAAAGAACTCAATTCTTTGAATTATAAATTAACAATATGGATTTATAAACATTCTCTGTGGGTTTGAACTAGTTGTAAGTTATTCAAAATTGTTTCATTATTTTCTATTGGGCTTTTACGTAGATCTCTGTGGGAAAAGCTGTTACCAACATATTTAAGCAGTGACACCTACTGGTTTTGAGGCAATTTTTTTGTTAAATTCTGTCTGCCTTATTCTGATAATTTTCTGAATTTTCAGAATTCTGATAATTTTCTCCACAGTTACTGTGGAAACAGTTTCAGGCTATGTCTATCCCAGCCAATAAATTGACTTTCTCCTTTAATCATTAATGATAAATCTGCCATTGAAAATAATCCTGAATCACTAATACAACTTGTACGAGCCATTATTTTCATTGTATCAGTAGAAACTTGATCTCACTGCATCTTCTCTGTTTCAGTTTATTTTCCAGCTCTAAATCTGGTTATGAAGTTGAAGGAGAGTAGGTATCTGGATTATCCATCAGCTTTAAAACACAGAAATCATGTCCAATTTGAGAGATCCTAAACAAGTAGTGTTCTTGGTCCTCAGTAGGAAGCTGGAATCTGTAAACCTTAATTATTTCCTTTGTTTTCCATTTTATTTTCAGGTAGAATTCCAGCTAGCCAAACAACAAATTCAGTATATGCTATCAACCTCACCCATATGTTAGTTGTTCAAGTGGGATAAATGGTAATGCCCCATGTTTTAATACATCTGTTTCGTTCAAAGATGCTGTGTAAGAGGCAGAGAAGGTAATTCCAGGTGCCTTGTGTCTCCTCAGCGCTCTGCTACCTGCTAAAGGGTCATTGCAAACCAACCTGGCCTGTGTTGCATTTTCATCAAAATAGATTTTGATGCCTCTGAACCATTTATCAGAGCACCTCACAGAGAAGAATGATTCTATTGTTTTTATATCATTTTAGAATAAAAAAGCATTGAAGTAGAATCACAGGTTGTAGACTAGTATTTAGCAAAGGCTAAACTCAATAGAAAGAGCTCTGAAGCAAAAAGTGGACATCCTAGTGTGAGCAGGCTGCTTGGGTGGTGACAACCTGTAACCGTGGCATGTGAGCCAGCTGGGGCCAGAACTATCTTATTAGCCACACCAGTCAAGGGTCAGCACTGGGTCCTTACAGAACTGAAGAGTGTCTCCAGTACATTACATGCACTCAACAAATACCTGCTGAATAGGTGAACTACGCTGAAATCCACTGAGTATATTTCACAATTCATTTTGTGTGCTGTACACATATTAATCCTTATTCAGGGTATGTGTTTTAGAATGTACTGTGGATTTATTTTAATCAGGAACAATAGGACACAGATACAGAAATGACTGTCATAAAGGAAGACATTTTTATGTCACAGATCCCTAGACACAGGGGTCACACCATACCATGCAGGGTCACCTGGGAAAGCAGTGGGGTCAGTCAGTGGCAGAAGGACTGAAGGGAAAGCATGAGTGACAGTCTTTATTATGGATACAAATAGACTGACTAAGACATACTATTTGATCACACAACAGTGACTATAGTCAATAATAACTTCATTGCACATTACACATTTGTAAATAACTAACAGTGAGGTCGGGCGCTGCTGGTCATGCCTGTAATCCCAGCACTTTGGAAGGCTGAGGCAGGTGGATCACTTGTGCCCAGTTTAAGACCAGCCTGGGCAACATGGCAAAACCCTGTCTCTACAAAAAATACAAAAATTAGCCAGGTGAGGTGGTCCCAGCTACTCGGGAGGCTGAGGTGGGAGGATAAGGAGCCCAGGAGGTCGAGGCTGCAGTGAGCCATGATCACACCACTGTATTCCAGCCTGGGTGACAGAGCAAGACCCTTTCTCAAAAATAAAGTAAAATAAAAAATAAAATACAGTTAAACAACTAAGAGTGTAATTGGATTGTTTGTAACACAAAGGACAAATGCTTGAGGGCATGGATACCCTATTCTCCATGATGTGATTATTTCACATTGCATGCCTGTATCAAAACATCTCATGTACCCCACAAACATATACAGCTTCTATGCACTCACAAAAATTTTTAAAAATAAGAATGCTAGCCGGGCGCGGTGGCTCAAGCCTGTAATCCCAGCACTTTGGGAGGCCGAGGCGGGTGGATCACGAGGTCGAGAGATCGAGACCATCCTGGTCAACATGGTGAAACCCCGTCTCTACTAAAAATACAGAAAACTAGCTGGGCGTGGTGGCGCGTGCCTGTAATCCCAGCTACTTAGGAGGCTGAGGCAGGAGAATTGCCTGAGCCCAGGAGGCGGAGGTTGCGGTGAGCCGAGATCGTGCCATTGCACTCCAGCCTGGGTAACAAGAGCAAAACTCCGTCTCAAAAAAAAAAATATATATATATATATATAAATAAGAATGTTTTTTAAAAACGTAGGATTTTTTAAAAACTGCTTTTATTGTGGTTTTTGCAGGAAAAAGGGGCAAGGCAGGGTAAGCATGCTTACAGTTGTCTGGTTTGAGTAATTTCAGCAGACTCTGAGGTGTACGGGTTGTTCTGAGTTGGCTCCTGTCTCTAGGAATTAGCTGACCTCAGGAGGGACAATCAGTGAGACAGACCCCAGATGGCACAGCATTAAAAATACAGAAAATGTAAAAATATAGTTCTAGTGGGGGTTCAGGCATTCTTATATTTCTTTTACTTCTTTTCCTCCTTCTTTCTTCAGCTAGGGTGGCCCTTACCAATCGAGGTTCAGAAGCCAGGCAGGAGGCTGTGGCTCATGCCTGTAATCCCAGTACTTTGGGAGGCCGAGGCGGGCGGCTCACGAGGTCAGGAAATCAAGACCACCCTGCCCAACATGGTGAAACCCCATCTCTACCGAAATATAAAAACTAGCCGGGCATGGTGTAGTTCCAGCTACTCGGGAGGCTGAGGTGGAAAAATCGCTTGAACCCGGGAGGCGGGGGTTGCAGTGAGCCAAGATTGTGCCATTGCACTCCAGTCTGGTGATAGACCAAGACTGTCTCAAAAAAAAAAAAAAAAAAAAAAAAAAAAATTAGAAGCCGGCGGGACGCGGTGGCTTATACCAGGCATACTAGCACTTTGGGAGGCCGAGGTGGGTGAATAGCTTGCACCAAGGAGTTGAGACCAGCCTGGGCAACATGGCAAAACTCCATCCCTACAAAAAATACAAAAATTAGCTGGGTGTGGTGGCACATGCCTGTAGTCCTGGCTACTCAGGGAGCTGCTGCGAGAGGATTGCAGCAAGAGGACTGCCTGAGCCTAGGAGGTCGAGGCTTGCAGTGAGGCGAGATCGCGCCACTGCACTCCAGCCTGAGTTACAGAGTGAGGCCCTGTTTCCCAAAAAAAAAAAAAAAAAAAAAAAGTATTCAGAAGCCCAAAGAGGCAGCACTTAAGTAGAATTTGAGTTATTGAGTCATCTCTATCTGGTAGGCTAGAGTCTCGCTCTGTCACCCAGGCTGGAGTGCAATGGCTCGATCTTGGCTCACTTCAACCTCTGCCTCTTGGGTTCAAGCAGTTTTCCTGCCTTGGCCTCTTGAGTAGCTGAGATTACAGGTGTGTGTCACTACTCCGGGTTACTTTTTGTATTTTTAGTAGAGACGGGGTTTCACCATGTTGATCAGGCTGATCTAGAACTTCTGACCTTGTGATCTGCCCACCTCAGTCTCCCAGAGTGCTGCGATTACAGGTGTGGGCCCCTGCACCCGGCCACAATTCAAGTTCTAAGTTTATTTTTGGATTTATGTTGTATTTTCAGCCATTTTATTCATTGCCATAGTGTGGTAAGTTTGGCAGTTACTGAATAAAGTGACTTTTTTAAGTTGCATGAGTAAGATGGATTATTCAAAAGAATGTTGAATATTTGTCTCAATTCCACAATTTAATTTATATATAAACATGGAATTGTGTGTGTTTGTGAAATACACAGCATAGGACCTATGAGGCAACATTGAACTGTGATTAGGAGTCAGCCAGTTCAATTTTTAATCCTAGCTACAACCGTTGGTAGCTGTGTGACTTTGGCCAGGCTATTTCGTTTCTCCACACCTCTGTTTTCTCACCTATAAATGAGACTGAGTTGACAAAAATAGTACCCATCAAACAATTCATTGTAAGAGATAAATGTAATGTTGGAAAAGATGCTTAGAAAGTGCCTGGCATACAAAATGATCAATAGATGAAGCTATTGTTATACTTCAGTGATTCTTATGAAGTGTATTATGGATTGAATGTGAGATCAGTTTTGCTATAAAGGCAAAACAGTTGCTCATGGAATTGATTCTGTTGGATGTACATTGTGTAAACTAAAAATAAAATTCTAAGTCCCCACTGACTGAACGGGACCTCCTCTTAGCCAAGGGACCCCAGAGTAACCTTGAAAACTGAGTTGTCTCTCCTGGTGGGATGAAAGGTCAAACAAGTCTCGTTATTTCCCCTCCCTCACTAACCAGGATCAGGCTTTCTTCCCTAAGGCCTAAACAGAAACCAGCCCTTTCAAAAGACTCCACCAGTAACATCAACCAATTGCCTGACACTGCCCCTCCGTTTTTGCCTGATAAGAGACCACCAAGCATGGAGTGGTTCTGACCAGTCTGTGGAAGATGCAGAGTAAAGGTTTTTGTGTCCTCTGCTTCACCTTTTTCTTCCCCCCAACCCCAAGAAACAGTTTCTCTCTGTTGGCCAGGCTGGCCTCAAACATAGCCCAGTGCAGCCTCAAACTCCTGGGCTCAAGCAATCCCACTTCAGCCTCTGTCGTACGTAGCTGGGATGACAGGCGCAGGCCACCATACCCAACTAACTTTTTCTTATTTTTTTGTAGAGACAGAGTCTCACTATGTTGCCCAGACTGGTCTCAAATTCCTTGGCCCAAGTGATCCTCCTGATTTGGCTTCCCAATGTGCTGGGATTAGAGGCATGAACTACTCCATCTGGCTTCTGCTTCATCTTTTGACATCAGAGGGCTGAAAATTACATTTTGGGATCATGCTAACACCACTATTTTTTGTACCTGGGACCCATGGAGGGGCAGGAAACTCAAATGCGCATGCTCATGTTTCTCCTTTCATAAGTATGCATGAGTCCCCCTCTAGCTTATTAAATATGTATTATATATTTACCATCCTGTGCAGCATACATTCCTATTCCTTTTGCCTCTTCCTTGAAGTGTCTGTTTCTGGCTTCTGGCCGGACGGAGGCTATATTTCTTAGCCTGTCAAAATGGCCACCCCTGAGAAATAAAGCTCTCCTTTCCAAATTTAAGAACCTCATCAGGCCGGGCGCGGTGGCTCAAGCCTGTAATCCCAGCGCTTTGGGAGGCCGAGGCAGGTGGATCACGAGGTCAAGAGATCGAGACCATCCTGGTCAACATGGTGAAACCCCGTCTCTACTAAAAATACAAAAAAAAAAAATTAGCTGGGCATGGTGGCACGTGCCTGTAATCCCAGCTACTCAGGAGGCTGAGGCAGGAGAATTACCTGAACCCAGGAGGCGGAGGTTGCGGTGAGCCGAGATCACGCCATTGCACTCCAGCCTGGGTAACAAGAGCAAAACTCCGTCTCAAAAAAAAAAAAAAAAAAAAAAGAACCTCATCATTCGTCAGTTGACAATTGTATTTGCCAAAGCAATGACAGGGGACTAGAATGAGACCGTCAGCAAAAGATATAATTTTTCGAAGGAGAAATTTGGGAGGGGGACATAGATTGCATTCTTCTGATTTATTAGGCTTTTTTTCATTTAAAAGTTTTTAAATGTCTAATTTTTCATCATCAACAAGCTCTTCTTAAAGAAGTCTGGATAATTCCCTGAATAATTTTCAAAATAGCAGAGTTCTAAACTCTAACTTTTCAAATGCACAACAAGAGAACTTATTGTTCTCCCCTGTGTATCACACCCACTGGGTTAGTCACAAATAGCTATATTAAGGATGTTTTTCACATTTTTTAAACACTAGCAATTCGGACCCACCCAGTTCAGCTTTTAAAATGCAACCTGACTTTTAAAAAGTTTTTTTTTTTTTTTTTTAATCCTACAAAAGAAAAACAAGAAACCCGTATCACTTGGAAGATGTGCAAAATAATAGGTAATATCCTCCTTTTAAGAGCAGCAAAGTGCACCAGGGAGTATAAAATGGAGTTGAAGTTCTTATTATACAGGCAAGCTCTTTTACTGTGAGTCAATGTAATGCCTGATTCCATTAGTGCTCTACGAGAACAACATGCAAAAATCGACTCTTTCAGCTGCAAATAACAAATGAAATTTTAACGTGGCCTAATGAATTGAAGAAAGAGAGAAAGAAAAAAGGAAAGAAAGAGAAAGGAAAGAAGGAAAGAAAAGAAGGCAGGGAGGGAAGGAGGCAGGAAGGGAAAAAGGAAGGAAGGAGAGAGAAAGGCAAAAAGAAAGAAAAACAAGAAGGTAGAAAGGAGGGGAAGAGGAAGGAGGGAAGTAGGGACGGCCCATCCCAAACCTCACTTGAATTTCTGGATCAAATTGTTGTAGAACCAACCCCATCCTTGCATTTCTAATTTAAGACAGTAAGTTTCTCTCGTGTGTAGACAGATAGTAGTTTGCATTGGTTTCTGTTATTTGCAGCTGAAAGAGTCCTGGCTAACTAATACAGCTTTTAAAGTATTGATATATATTTGAGGATCTTCATCAAAGGAGTAAAAAAAAAAATTGTAATGTTTCAGAAGCGGAACGGGTAATGGCTTCATGGGATGTAATCACAGGCTTGTTGAATGTAAGAGTTGGAAGGGAGTTCCTTGAACAAATCTTCCAATAAAGCGGAAATAACCCACTGATCACTTCTGACAGTGGCAAACTAGTCTGTAAATCGGTGGTTCTTATTAGTGGTGGCACTGGCCCTGGGAGACATTTTGGGCAGCATGGGAGCACTTTTGGCTTGTCTTGGCTTGTGGCGGCTTCTGCCACGAGGGAGAGCCAGGGCCTCTGGGCATGCTGCAATATCTGGGAGTCCCACACAATAATTAATTGTCCTTCATCCTGCAAGACCTTGGAATGTGCAACAGGATGTTCTTGTGGGTTAAAAGGCTGTTTATCTGAACCCACAGCCTAACTCTGCGTTTCACATTAAACACAAACTTTTTTTTTTTTTTTTTTTTTTTGAGACAGAGTCTCGCTCTGTCGCCAGGCACCAGGCTGGAGTGCAGTGGTGCGATCTTGGCTCACTGCAACCTCCGCCTCTCGGATTCAAGCAATTCTCCTGCCTCAGCCTACCGGGTAGCTGGGACTACAGGCACGTGCCCCCATGCCCAGCAATTTTTTTTTTTTTTTTTTGTATTTTTAGTAGAGACAGGGTTTCACCATGTTGGCCAGGCTGATCTCGATCTCTTGACCTCGTGATCCGCCCACCTCGGTCTCCCAAAGTGCTGGGATTACAGGCTTGAGCCACCACGCCCGGCCAAACACAAAATATTTTTGAAAGCTTTCATCATGCAGTTAGTTTTGCAAGTAGTACAGCTACCATGCAAATTAAGGGAAAATTGTACTTTGTTGTATTCAGAATTTCATCTTTAGTTCGTGGCTGGGCACAGTGGCTTATGCATGTAATCCCAGCACTTTGGGAGGCCCAGGTGGGCAGGTCACATGAGGTTAGGAATTCAAGACCAGCCTGGCCAACATGGTGAAAGCTCGTTTCTACTAAAACAAAACTTAGCCTGGCGTGGTGGCGCACGCCTGTAGTCCCAGCTATGCAGGAGGCTGAGGCAGGAGAATCACCTGAACAGGAAGGCAGAGGTTGCAGTGAGCCGAGATCACGCCACTACACTCCAGCCTGGATGGCAAAGTGGGACACTATCTCAAAAAAAAAAAAAAAAAAAAAAAAAGAGTTTCCACCCTGGAAAGTCACATCAATAACAGCAACAGCAGCCATGGTATTTGAGTCCCTGGTTCAACACACCCATATCAAGGTGCATTTGTAGCTGCTGTATTCCTGTGACTTGATGGGCTCTGTCTTTTATAACCATGCTTTAGCATTTACATATTGACTTTCATGACCTTTACCCTGTTGAAGGTGCAGATCAGTTCTTTTGGTCAAATGTTCTTCAATTTATATTTATCCGACACACTGCCATAACTAGGTCCAGCAATACCACAAATGTGATGCCACGTTCTTCTTAGCATATATTAGGTGGCACATGATGTCAACTTGTCCCAGTTCTGATGTTGATTTTTACGACTTGGATAAGATGATACTGGACAGGTTTCTCCACTGGAAAGTTATTTACCACGTTTTTTGTGCTTTCTCCCAGTAGTATTAGCATCCATTCATGATTTTTGTCTGAAACAATTATTCTTACCTACCATACAATTATTCTTAAATTATGATTCTTACCAAATGATGATTCCTTTCTATGTCCATTATTCTTTCTACATTTATTAGTTGACATTACTGTAAGATAGATCTTTCCCTTCTTCCTCAGACGTTTACTCACTTATTTGTTTCTGTCAATATTGACTCATGGATTCCTATTTTATTCCGTTCATTTTAATCCATTATAATCATTAACTAAAATTTAGCTGTTCAAATTTCCAGGTTTGGTCCATAGAAGCTCCTTCAAGCTGGTTCCTGTATTCATTCAATAGTTCTCATTTACCCCTTCCTATTTTCTGATACACGTGTTCTAAGCTCATCTAGAACGTTTCCCTCCAGTGACCTTGAATCATTCCAATTTCCAAGGAAATGAATCCTTTAGAGGAAAATGGTATTTAGAAACCAAACTCTGTGTACCAAATATGTTCATTGCTACTGGACTATCATTGCTTCTAGTCCCTTTCAGCAGATAGAGCTATGAAATATATGTATGCATACATACACACACGCACACACATGTACTTACATATGTATTATATCTACATACACCTCCAATTCCAGTACAATTGCACAGGTTAATTCTGAATTTCTCCTCTTCAATATTTGTACCTGCTTGCTTTAACAGTGAGAAATCTGCCTTCCATTATCCCCACCATATTCACATGATCTCCCCATTTCCAGTCACATGGGTCATCTCTTCTTCCTGGCTCACTCCACACCTGCTGTCCAAGTGGGTCCAGTCAGCTTGCTCTGGTCATGCTGATCCAACATCATTCTCATCCCTGGGCCATGCCCAGATCCCAAGTAGCTATGCATCTAAATGTTAAACTTGATACATCTCTTTTAATAGTCTTAATTTTAACTATTTTAAGAAATTATTTTGAATTTTGATTATGTTATCCACTTCATTCACTGGTTTGAGGCTATCCAAGTGTTTAATAAATTTATATTCAAGTTGTTGATCAAATATTGAACACAACTGGAATTAATTCCTGATGGAATTAACACATTAATATATACTTTTTGTATGTCATTGTTCAGCCAGCTCCAAACTAACTTTTAATGATTATCTGATCTGGCATTTATTTATTGTGACCGTAAGAATATCTGGAGATGTGTTCTAATACTGTGCCAAATTTCAATTATATTCTGTCTATGCATAGTAAGCTTATAAAATACATTATGTCAGTTTGACTTAACATGTTATTAATAAATCTATGCTGGCTTCTACTACTCATTGCTTTATTATGAGAGGGGTTAAGTAACTTGCTCAAAGTATAGTTAGTAAGTGAAAACCTGAAATTTGAACCCAGGCCGATGTATCACTAAAACCTTGCTTTTTCTACCATGCCTCCATCCATTTTCATGGGGATGGGAAAAGCTCCTCCTTTTTCTGTTTTTATTTCATGCCAATTTAATGAGGTATTGTCAGAGTGCAGGTCTGGGCCTGTAGGCATGCTCACGGGCACTGCTTCAGCTCCCTGGGGTATACAGGCAGCTATTCTTTTTCTTTTCTTTCTTTTTTTTTATTTATTGAAACAGTGTCTTGCTTTGTCGCCCAGGCTGGAATGCCGTGGTGCGATCGTGGCTCATTATAACCTAGAACTCCTGGGCTCAAATGACCCTCCCCAAGCAACCATTTTTAAAGATTTCTTGAACCCTGCACCAAGATGTCCTAGTGAATTTCTCATTTGATGTACAGATTGAAACCTAACCTAGAAGGGCAAATGTGAGTCTCTTTACGAGCAAAGCATTTCTAAAAGATGCTTATGATAGTAAATTATTTGTCTATGTGAAATATTTACTTAACATTCTTTTACCTCTCATAATATCAACATTTCAAATATTGGGGACTTCAGCACATTTTTTTAGTTTGAAGGAGAGTTCAAAATTTGTCTTTGTTTTCTCCTTTTTAAACACCTTTCATCCAAGGCACATTAAAGCTTAGAAATGCCGCAAAAGTCACTTAAGACATACCCACGTACTTGATAAAGGTGTCTATGCTAGATTTAAACAAGAGAAGAGAAAAATAAAAATCTCCTTAAGTACAAGAGTCGTCCACTGAGGCTGTTTTGCTGAATTTCATAGAATGTCACGTGCAAACATCACATTCTTGAGGTTGTGGTCGTGTTGAAGGGGTAAGTCCAGAGGAAGAGGAAAGATTCTGAACAAAGGAAGACTGAAGCTGACAAGCAGGGAGAAAAATCCCCACAGAGGAGTCTGTACATTCAAGAGAAGTGGTGGGTGTCCTCTCTGGAATACTTAGAGATGCACTGCACAAAATAACAGAGGCGCTTCTGTGGGGAACCATCACGAACTGGCAGCCACTCAGAAAAATTCGCCCACCAGACTCAGCTGCTTAGGGCTGTCGGGCTCTCTCAGCTCCTGGTGTCAGGGCTGGCTGGCTGCTGTCTCTCAGGAAAATGGCCCATGGGTCCCTACGTCCTTATGGTACACAGGATGCTACCGATGTGATGCATCTGAGGCTGAGCATGCTTGAAAGCCCTTGAAAAGAACCCTTCCAGGTCATTCATTTTGTCCATACAAATACATTGTTTCTCCACTAAATCTTCATGTGAAAGTAACAGTCCCATCCTAGTGTCATCCAATCAATCTAGATATTGTCTCCCAGTTTTATTTAGTGTTCAGAAAACAGTGTTGCCAAGGCTGCTGCTTGCTCCCTCCCCCAGTCTACTCTCCATTCCTTTTGTAGAAATTGCAGCACGATGCTGAACTGGACACAAAGCTGCCTGGAATAAAGCCTGCATTGTCCAGCTTTTCTCTCAGCTGTGAGCAGCAATGACAGTAAGTTCTAACCAATAATGTATAAGTAGAAGTGTTATTGGACAGCTTCCAGGAAAACATCCTCAAGGTATGCTTTTTGCCTGTTCCTGGGAACATGGATATGATGGCTGGTGCTTCAACCATCACACTGCACCATGAGGATGAAGGACACAGCCTGGGGTTGGAAGGCAAGAGAGCTAGAAAGAGCTTCTTCCTGAGGCCTTGTTAAAGCAAAACGACCCTCCCAATCCTGGATTACCAACCTTCAGACAGCCATGAAAACAGAAATAAACTGTGATTTCGTGAAGGCTTCTTTCACCTGCAGCCAATGTTAATCCGACCTGATATTTATTAACACAAAGAAATATAAATCTTAGTATTAGTATTAAAAATGTAAGAAAGAAGTCACTAACCATCCTCTGCATACTAACGCTTTAGCATTTTCTTTTTATTACACATCTTCTCAATTCTGCTCTGAAATGCCGGCCTACAGTTTAAGGAAATTGTCAGATTCCCAATCTGTCTACCTGAATATCAATTATTAGTCTGTTCTTGCACTGCTGTACAGAACTACCTGAGACTGGGTACTTTAAAAAGAAAAGAAGTTGAATTGATTTACGGTTCCACAGGTTGTACAGGAAGCATGGCTTGGGAGACCTCAGGAAGGGGATGCAGAGACATCTGAGATGGCTGGAGCACGAGAGAAGAAAGAGAGGAGGGAGGTGCTACACACTTTTAAACAACCAGGTCTTGTGATAACCTACTCATTATCATGAGAACAGCACCACAAGAGACACCTGCCCCCATAATCCAATCACCTCCCACTAGGCCCAACCTCCAACACTGGGGATTACAACTACACATGAGATTTGGGTGGGGACACAGACCCAAATCATATCAATCAACTTAGAAGAAAATGTATCTAATTGAAAATACAGCCAATAATATAAACATTATGGTGCCAAGCAGAGCAGACAATAGCCTCTGTGTCTGTGTGTGTGTGTGTGTGTGTGTGTGTATTTATTTATTTTTAAGTTTCTTTAGAGCATTGAAGGAGGAAAAGAGCTTCTAAAATGGAAGGTTCTGGATCCCTCATTCTCTGCTTCTCCAAAGATCCTCAAATACATGAGATTAAAACTCAAGAGAGTAATAAGATGGGAGTCTTCAATATAGGTGGCAATGGAAGCAAAGGCCTGAATGCAATTATGCAAGAAGAGAGGATAGTGAGAAGAGGGTCTCTGAAAGTACTGCAGAAAGTTCACTTTTTAAATTATTTATTTATTTATTTTTGAGATGGAGTCTCGTTCTGTCACTCAAGCTGGAGTGCAGTGGCAAGATCTTGGCTCACTTCAACCTCCACCTCTCAGGTTCAAGCAATTCTCATGCCTCAGCCTCCCAAGTAGCTGGGATTACAGGCCTGTGCCACCACGCCTGGCTAATTTTTGTATTTTTAGTAGAGATGGAGTTTCATCATGTTGGCCAGGCTGGTCTTGAACTCCTGATCTCAAGTGATCCTCTCACCTCTGCCTCCCAAGGTGCTGGGATTACAGGTGTGAGCCACTGCGCCTGGACAAGAAATTTCGCATTTAAGTGATATTAGATATATCTTTGGATATATCTCTGCACACAAAGTAATTTGGCTAATTTGGGTGGTTTTTGTTTGCATTCAGTGGCAAAGTCAGTTTTTTTTTTTTTTTTTTTTTTTTTTTTTTTGAGACGGAGTTTCGCTCTTGTTACCCAGGCTGGAGTGCAATGGTGCGGTCTCGGCTCACCGCAACCTCCGTCTCCTGGGTTCAGGCAATTCTCCTGCCTCAGCCTCCTGTGTAGCTGGGATTACAGGCACGCGCCACCATGCCCAGCTAATTTTTGTATTTTTAGTAGAGACAGGGTTTCACCATGTTGACCGGGATGGTCTCGATCTCTTGACCTCGTGATCCACCCGCCTCGGCCTCCCAAAGTGCTGGGATTACAGGCTTGAGCCACTGCACCCGGCCCTAAAGTCAGTTTTAAAGTCAGTTGTTTGATTATACTTTTCAGGCCCTTTGAAGTAAATTAATACTTGTGTGCAAGCCCAATCTATGTTAGAGAAAAGCAAAACCAGGAAAGCAGCATTTTTTTTTTTTTTTGAGGGGAAAATGTTTATGTCAGGCACCACAGTCCTGCCAAAGTCCTTCTTAGGGGCATCTGGGAAATGGAAGGAAATCACAAACTCTAATCTTCACCCCGCATGAATCTTCACATTGGCCTTGACCCAGGAAGGTATTAGCATCTAAGCAACGTTTTCATTTTATCTTGAATTGGTCACTTACACATGAGGAGAGGCTGAAAAATGGGAGGGAAGAAAATTCCTGAGAAACTGACCTGCCTTTTTGGAACTGGAATCAGGATGGAAATTTGAAACTTGGAAGACTTTCTGGTGTTTTTTTTTTCCCCCCTCTGTTTGTATTTTCTATAATTATTTCCTTTTTGTGAATACATGGTATTTTGTAAAGTTCTCTATTCGTGTAAAGACAGTTTCTTCTTTTTATCTCCGTTTCTCAGTGCCTTGCATTATTGCTTGCTAAATATATTTCACCATTTTATTTACTCCAGGCTGAAGCATTGACACCATTATGTGGCTTCCCCACATCCAACTCCAAGCAGCACATTTCACAGATAAATCACTGTAATTATTCATTCTCTTGAAAAGGAGCAGTAGGTATAAAAGCCGAACTAACGTGCACCTTTAGCCCACCCCAATGGCACTTTGGAAACCAATTGCTGGAACCCTTGACTTTGGCTCTGCATTTGCAGATCTTCTAGCGGTGTGAGATAATTGAGGTTGTGGAATGAGCTGGGAAATTTTATTTTTCAAAAGCAACCAACCATACCTGTATCATTGAGTCCTGCAGTGTCAATCCTCAGGGTTGGCTAGTTCCTCAACAAACTCAGAAGCAAACTGAAAACTAGAGGCTTGGGATTCAGAGAGAACTTTAAAAGCTAGGGCAAGAGATGTTTATATTAGGTTGCTTTGGTTTATTTTTAGAAGGCAACTTTTTTCTCATGAGCAATTTTCTTAGGTGGCTTAAGATGTGATCGTACCTACAATTTTGAATCCTCTTTCCTTGAAAAAAGATAGGAAAAAAAGAAAAGGAAGATTGTTAAAAATTATTTCCTATTGTAATATGAGGTAGAAAGAGAAGCTTTCTAATTTTTTTTTCCTCGTATGGATGAACAAAAAATGCCCCACATAAGTGCCTCAAATTGACTTTGTAAGGATAAAGGCAATCACTGTTTATGCTTAGGAAAAATGTATCACACTGGGATCTTCATGTTGTGTACAACCTCTCACCCCACCATAGTTGCCAAGTTCTGCTATTTTTTTTTTTTTTTTTTTTTCTGCTGCAAAAGTTTATTGCTTCATTGCTGAGGAGTACCTCCCAGACGTTTGGGAAAAAGCTTTGGTTCTCACAAGTGGTTCATATTTTAATCTTCTCTATTCCTGCTCTTTCTATTTTAAATGTTTTCAAAATGAAATCTCCAAATTGCATTCTATACAGGGAAATCTTGGTGGAAAATACTAGGGTATAACTAATTCTCACATAAGCAATTGTTTTAGTTTTTTTTTTAGTTCTTTCTCACAAGAAGCTGAGAAAATAATTTCAAGAATTTCCATTCATTGAAAGCCAGTTTTCTGAAAGCTAATGTATAGAATAATATGACATAGCAAATTTACATGAATTTATAAAATCTATTAATCGTGAATTTAATGAGAATGTTAAATTCACTATGGGATTTCACAAAATGTTAAACTTTTCAAAATTTCAGCATCTCCTATGGGAATCTTTCAATTCATACTTTCTTCTTAATATACAAGATCATTTTAGCTAAATTCTGATTTACTTTAGGTGGTTTTAAACTTGAAATTAAAATTTAAAGCTGACAGAACTGTGAAAATATTCCTGTTAGGGCTAATAAATAAGTAAGTAAAATTGATCAACCTGCTAAGTTGGTCATTTCGCAAATTTGCTTGGTGGAAACTTGACAGATGGTGACTGAACCAGACTTTGCCCCATTATACAGTGTAGTGTGTACACTGCATAAGTCCGGGGGCCACCATTTACACAGAGTATCATATGAATAGGCCCTCTGGAGTTGTGCAACAGAGAGACCCTAGACTTAACTTGGATCATAAGATGCCTGGCCCCAGCAAGTGGCATGTTGGGAGTTCTATTAACTAAACTATCAGTTCCAGTCTAATTTGGGGGAGCATACAGATCCTAGGATTTCATGCTAAGAGGATGAAGGAGGGTCAGCAGCACAGCTTATAGGGTATGTGCTATAGACTGAATGTTTGTGTACCATCAAAATTCATATGTTAAATACTAATTCCTAATGTGATATTGGGAGATGAGACCTTTGGGAGGTGACTAGGTCATGAGGCTCAAGTCCTCATAAATGGGATTAATACCTTTATAAAAGAGATCCCAGAGAGCTCCCTCACTCTTTCTACCATTTAAGGACCTAACAAGAAGACAGCTATCTATGAATTAAGAAGTAGATCCTCACCAGACACAAAATCTACTGCTGCCTGTATCTTGAGTCTCCTAGCCTCCAGAACTATAAGAAATAAATTTCTGCTGTTTATAAACTATGCAATTCATGCTATTTTAAAATAGCAGCCTGAATAGAACATTGACTGTGATTATGATGATTATGTTAGAATCATCTGGGGTTTAAAGATCTTCATTTTCCGGTTGTTTCCCCAGACCAAATCAATGACTCTTTTGGTGGGTTTCAGGCATGGGCATTTTTAAAAACCTTCTTAAGTGATTGCAATATGCAACAGTTCTATAAGAAAGGATTTGACTGGCATTTGTTCCCACTTCCTGAGAGGGAGATTTTAAATTCTTAGAGTTCCCTCCAGTAATAGTAGCGTCTTTGTTATTCGCAGTGGGTTCTTGGATGACACTGATTTTATGCTAAGGCAATGGCTCAGGATGGGAACAAATGCCAGGGAACAAAAAATTTAAAAGTTAGCTGGGTGTAGTGGCTTGCAGCTGTAGACCTGGCTACTCAGGAGGCTGAGGTGGGAGGATTGCTTGAGCCCAGGAGTTGAGGCTGCACTGAGCTATGATCTTGCCACTGCCCTATAGCCTGGGCAACAGAGAGAGATCCTGCGTCAAAAGAAAATTATATTTTCTTTACTTACAAAGTTTGTTTCTAGGTGGCTGTGAGTATTCTGCTTTTAAAAACAACTTTAACTAGATATTATTTACATACCATAAAATTTACCTTATTTTAAGTATACAGTTTAGGCTGGATGCAGTGTCTCATGCCTGTAATTCCAGCATTTTGGGAGGCCAAGGCGGGTGGGTCACTTGAGGACAGGAGTTTGAGATCACCCTGGCCAACACGATGAAACCCCATCTCTACTAAAAACATAAAAATTAGCCAGGTGTGGTGCCACACGCCTGTAATTCCAGCTACTTGGGAGGCTGAGGCAGAAGAATCACTTGAATCCAGGAGGCAGGGGTTGCAGTGAGCTGAAATGGTGCCACTACACTCCAGTGTGGATGATTGAACAAGACTCAGTCTCAAAACAACACTGGGTATGGTGGCTCACGCCTATAATCCCAGCACTTTGGGAGGCTGAGGTGGGCGGATCACCTGAGATTGGGAGTTCAAGACCAGCCTGACCAGCATGGAGAAACCCTGTCTCTACTAAAAATACAAAAGTAGCTGGGCATGGTGGCACATGCCTGAAATCCCAGCTACTCAGAAGGCTGAGGCAGGAGAATCACTTGAACCCAGGAGGTGGAGGTTGCAGTGAGCCAAGATTGCACTCCAGCCTGGGCAACAGGAGTGAAACTCCGTCTAAAAAAAAAAAAAAAAAAAAAAAAAAAAAAAAAAAAAAAATGCCAGGCACTGCGGCTCACACCTGTCATCCCAGCACTTTGGGAGGCTGAGGGGGGCAGATCATCTGAGGTCAAGAGATCGAGACCATCCTGGCTAACACAGTGACACCCCGTCTCTACTAAAAATACAAAAAATTAGCCGGGAGTGGTGACAGGCCCTATAGTCCCAGCTACTCATTAGGCTGAGGCAGGAGAATTGCTTGTACCTGGGAGGCAGAGGCTGCAGTAAGCTGAGATCGTGCTACTACAATCCAGAAGGTGACAGAGAAGACTGTGGTCTCCAAAAAAAAATGTATACAATTCAGTAAGTGTTTTCTTTCTTTTCTTTTTTTTTTTTTTTGAGACGGCGTTTCGCTCTTGTTACCCAGGCTGGAGTGCAATGGCGCGATCTCGGCTCACCACAACCTCCGCCTCCTGGGTTCAGGCAATTCTCCTGCCTCAGCCTCCTGAGTATCTGGGATTGCAGGCACGCACCACCATGCCCAGCTAATTTTTTGTATTTTTAGTGGAGACAGGGTTTCGCCATGTTGACCAGGATGGTCTCGATATCTTGACCTCGTGATCCACCCACTTCGGCCTCCCAAAGTGCTGGGATTACAGGCTTGAGCCACCGCGCCTGGCCTAAATGTTTTCTGTTGTTGTTGTTGTTGTTGTTGTTTTGGGGGGTTTGGGTTTTTTCTTGAGACAGAGTCTCGCTCTGTAGCCCTCGGCTCACTGCAACCTCTGCCTCTCAGGTTCAAGTGATTCTCCTGCCTCAGCATCCAAATAGCTGGGATTACAGGCGTGCGCCACCATACCCAGCTAATTTTTGTATTTTTTAGAGGAGACGTGGTTTTGTCCTGTTGGCCAGGCTGGTCTCGAACTCCTGATCTCGTGATCCACCCGCCTTGGCATCCCAAAGTACTGAGATTACAGGCATGAGCCACTGTGCCTGACCCAGTGAGTGTTATTAAATACTATTAAACATACTATATACAATCCAATTTTAGGATATTTCCATCAATTCAAATTGCCCTTCATGCTTACTTGCAGTCAAGTCCCATTGCTACTCTAGCCTAGGCAACCACTAGTCTACTTTCTGTCCTTATAGATTTGACTCTTCTGAATCATCTAAGTGTAATTATACAGTATTTGGTCTTTTGTGACTGAATTCTTTCACTTAACATAATATTTTTGAGGCTCATTCATGTTGTAGTATTGTAAGTAATTTTTCCTTTTTATTGCAGAATAGTCTCTCATTGTATGGATATGCCACCATTTTGTTTATTCACTCACCACTTGGTGGAATATTGAATGGTTTCTGCTTTTTGACTATTATAAATAATGTTGCTATGAACATTTATGTGCAAGTCTTCATGTAGGTATATATCATTATTTCCCTGGGTCAATATCCAGAAGTGGAATTGCTGTATTGTATGGTAAAACTATGGTTGTTTGTTTTTGAGACAGGGTCTCTGTTGCCCAGGCTGGGGTGTGGCAAGATCATAGCTCACTGTAGTCTTGAACTCCTGGACTCGAGCAATCTTCCCTCCTCAGTCTCCCAAAGTGCTGGGATTACAAGCATGAGCTACCATACCAGGCAGTTAATTTGTGTTTAATTTTTAAAGGAAACTGCCTAACTCTTTTGAAAAGTGGCTTTATGATTTAAAATTCCCATCAGCAGTGTAGAGAATTCCATTTTTTTCACATTATTTCTCACACTTGACATTGTCTCACTTTTTTATTATAGTCATCCTAGTGGGTGTGAAGCAGTATCTCATTGTTGTTTTAATTTGCATTTTCCTAATAACTAATGATGTTGAACATCTTTTTGGGTGCATATTAGCTACCTGCATATTTTCTTTGCTGGTATGTTCATTCATTCTTTTGCCTAATTAAAAACTTGAGTTTTTTAAATTGTTCATTTGAAGATGTTCTTTATATATTCTAGATACTAGTCATTTCTTAAATATATGGCTTTCAAATATTTTCTCCCATTCTGTGGCTTATCTTTTCATTTTCTTTTTAAAAACATTTTAAAATTTATTTTATTTTTTAGAGGTGGGGTCTCACTCTGTTATCCAGGCTGGAGTACAGTGGCATCTTTTTAGCTCACTGTGTCCTTGAAGTCCTGGGCTAAAGTGATATTCCTGCCTCAGCCTCTCAAGCAGTTGAGACTACAGGCACATGCCACTATGGCTGGTTCATTTTAAATTTTTTGTAGAGCCATGTCCTCTCCATGTTGTCTAGGATGATCTTGAACTGCTGGCCTTAAGCATCCTCTCTTCTAGGCATCCCAAAGCGCTGGGATTATAGGCATAAGCCATGATGGCCTGGCCCTTTTCATTTTCTTAATGGTGTTTTTTGAAGTGCAAAGGGTTTTTGTTTGTTTGGTTTTTTTTTTGAGACAGAGTCTCACTCTGTCACCAGGCGCCAGGCTGGAGTACAGTGGCGCGACCTCGGCTCACTGCAAGCTCTGCCTCCTGGGTTCAAGCAATTCTCCTGCCTCAGCCTCCCGAGTAGCTGGGACCACAGACGTGTACCACCACGTCCAGCTAATTTTTTTGTATTTTCAGTAGAGACGGGGTTTCACCATGTTGGCCAGGATGATCTCTTGACCTCGTGATCCGCCCGCCTAGGCCTCCCAAAGTGCTGGGAGCCACCGTGCCCGGCCACAAAGGGTTTTTACTTATGGAACCTAAATTAAGATTTTTTTTTTCTTTTGTGGATCATGTTTTTACATATTGCCCCACGATCCACTTTGAGTTAATTTTTGTGTATGGTGTGAGGTAAGGATGTAAATTCATCTTTTTGCATGTGGATATCTAATCGTTCCAGTACCATTGTTGAAAAGACAATTCACATAGAATTACTTAGGCCCCTTTTTAAAAAATCAGGTGGCCATAAATATACTGTTATTTCTGGGCTCTCAATTCTCTTCCAATGGCTTATATTTATTTTCTTACATTAAAAGAAAAACTTTAGCCAAATGAAATGTAAAAGAGTTTAATTGAGCAAAGAACAATTTGCTAATCAGGCAGCCTCCCAAGCCAGAGTAGGCTCCAGTGCAGCCACGTGGTAGAAGAAAACTCATGGATAGAAAAAGGAAAGTGATGTACAGAAAATGGAAATGAGGTACAATAACAGCTAGATTGGTTATAGCTCAGTGTTTGCCTTACTTGAACACAGTTTGAACAGCTGGCCAAGTTTGGCCAAAGCTCAGTGATTGGCACAAGACTAGGCTACAGTTTATTTACAACTTCATTTAGGTTATAGTTCACAAAATACAGATAAACCTTTAGACTAAATTTAAAATACGTAAGGAGGCAGCTTTTGGCTAAACTGGATTTAACACATATCAATGCCATAGTCTTGGCTACTGTAGTTCTTTTTCTAAAATAATTTTTTACTTTTAATTTTTGTGGGTACATAGTAGGTATATATATTTATGGAGTACATGAGGTATTTTAATACAGGCATATAATGCATAATAATCACATCAGTGTAAATGAGATATCTATCACTGTAAGCATTTGTTCTTTGTGTTACAAGCCAATTATATCCTTTGAGTTATTATAAAATATACAATAAAGTTATTATTGGTTATAATCACCCTTTTGCACTACCAAATACATGATTTCACTCATTCTTTCTAAGGGTTTTTTTGTACCCATTAACCATCTCAACTTTCCTCCCATCCCTCCGCTATCCTTCCCAGCCTCTGGTAACCATCCTTCTACTCTCTATCTCCATGAGTTCAATTCTTTTTTAGTTCCCACAAATAAGTGAGAACATTCAAAGTTTGTCTTTCTGTTCCTAGTTTATTTCACTTGGTGACTCCCAGTTCCATCCATGTTGCTGCAAATGACAGGATCTCTCATATATATATATATAATATATATATATGTATATATTTATGGCTGAATCATACTCCCTTGTGTATATGTACCACATTTTCTTTATCCAGCTATTTTTTTTTTTTTTTTTGAGACGGAGTTTCGCTCTTGTTACCCAGGCTGGAGTGCAATGGCGTAATCTCGGCTCACTGCAACCTCCGCCTCCTGGGTTCAGGCAATTCTCCTGCCTCAGCCTCCTGAGTAGCTGGTATTACAGGCACGTGCCACCATGCCCAGCTAATTTTTTGTATTTTTAGTAGAGACGGGGTTTCATCATGTTGGCCAGGATGGTCTCGATCTCTTGACCTTGTGATCCACCCGCCTCGGCCTCCCAAAGTGCTGGGATTACAGGCTTGAGCCACCGCGCCCGGCCTATCCAGCTATTAATGAGCACTTGGGTTGCTTCCTGATACAGTTTAGCTCTGTGTCCCCACCCAGGTCTCACCTTGAATTGTAATAATCTGCATGTGTCAAGGGCAGGACCAGGTGGAGGTAACTGGATCACCTGGGGCAGTTTCCCCCATGCTATTCTAGTGATAATGAGTGAGTCTTCATAAGCTCTGATGGTTTTATAAGCGTCTGGCACTTCCCCTGCTTGCACTCACTACATCCTGCTACCCTGTGAAAAAGGCCTGCTTCTCCTTTGCTTTGTGCCATGATTGTAAGTTTCCTGAGAGCTCCCCAGCCATGTGTACCATACGTCAATTAAACATCTTTCCTTATAAATTAGCCAGTCTTGGGTATTTCTTCACAGCAGTGTGAGGATGGACTAAACCCTTCCAAATCTTGCGACTGTGAATAGTGCTATAATAAACATGAGAGTGAATATATATCTTTGATATGCTGATTTTCTTTGTTTAGGGTATATGCTTAGCCATAGGATTGCTGGATTATATGGTACCTATATGTAAGTTTTTGAGTAAACTCCAAACAGTTCTTCATAGTAATTTTACTAATTTACATTCCTACCAACAGTGTACAAGGGTTCCTTTTTCCCCATATCCTCAAAAGCATTTGTTATTGCCTGTCTTTTGAATAAAAACTATTTTAACTGGGGTGAGATAATATTTCATTGTAGTATTGATTTGCATTTCTCTGATGATCAGTGATATTGAGCACCTTTTCATAAACCTGTTTGCTATTTGTATGTCTTCTTTTGAGTAATATCTATTCAGATCTTTTGCCCATTTTTAATTGAATTATTAGATTGTTTCCTAAAAAGTTGTTTGAGCTCCTTATACATTCTTGTTATTAATCCCTTAGCAGATGGGTAGTTTGTAAATATTTTCTCTCATTCTGTGGGCTGCCTCTTCACTTTGCTGTTTGTCTCTTTTGCTATGCAGAAGCTCTTAACTTGATTGATGTGACCCCATTTGTCCATTTTTGCTTTGGTTGCCTGTGCTCGTGGGCAAGAAATCTTTTCCCACTCCCCAGTGTTTTCTTTTAGTAGTTTCATCAGTTGAGGTCCTAGATATTTAAGTCTAGATGTAAGAGTTTCCTCAATTTTTTTTTAGTAGTTTCTTGAGGTTCTAGATTTAGTTCTTTAATCCATCTTGATTTGGTTTTTGTATATGGTGAGAGGTAGGGGTCTAGTTTCATTCTTCTGCATATGGAGATTCAGTTTTCCCAGCCCTATTAATTGAAGACTGTCCTTTCACCAATGTTTTTGGCATCTTTGTTGAAAATGAGTTCACTGGAGATGTACGGATTTGTCTCTGGGCCCTCTGTTTTATTCCATTGGTCTGTGTGTCTGTTTTTATTCCAGTATTATAGTTTTGGTTACTATAACTCTGTGGTATAATTTGAAGTCAGGTAATATGATTCTTCCAGTTTTCTTCATTTTGCTCAGCATCAATTTGGCTAATCTAGGTCTTTTGTGTTTCACATAAATTTTAGGATTGTTTTTCCTATTCCTGTGAAGAATGTCATTGGTATTTTTTTATAGGGATTGCATTGAATCAGTAGATTGCTTTGGGTAAGTACGGACATTTTAACAATATTGATTCTTCCAATTCATGAACATGAAATATATTTCTATTATTTCGTGTCCTCTTCAATTTCTTTCATCAATGTTTCCTAGTTTTCGTTGAGAGATCTTTCACTTCTTTGGTTAAATTAATTCCTAGGTAATTAATTTTATGTGCACCTAATGTAAATGGAATTACTTTCTTGATTTCCTTTTCAGACTGTTCACTGTCAGCAAATAGAAATGCTCCTAATTTTTGTATGTTGATTTGGTATCCTGCAACTTTATTGAATTTACCGGTTCTAATAATTTTCTGGAGGAGTCCTTAGGCTTTTTCAAATATAAGATCATATCATCTGCAAACAAGGATAATTTGATTTCTTCCTTTCCAGTTTGGATGCCCTTTATTTCTTTTTCTTGTCTGACTGCTCTAACTAGGACTTCCCTTATGTTGAATAACAGTGGTAACAGTGGGCATCATTGTCAAGTTCCAGACATTAGAGGAAAGTTTTTCAGTTTTTCCCCATTCAGTGTGATACTAGTTATGGGTCTGTAATATATGTCTTTTATTATGTTGAGGTATGTTCCTTTTATCCCAAGTTTTTTTGAGAGTTTTTATCACGAAAGGATGTTGAATTTTATCATATGCTTTTTTAGCACCTATTAAAATGTTCATATAATTTTTGTTCTTTATTCTGTTGATATGATATATCACATTGATTGATTCGTGTATATTGAACCATCTTTGAATCTCTGGGACAAATCCTATTTGGTCATGATGAATGATCTTTTTAATGTGTTGTTGAATTTGGTTAGTATTTCGTTGAGGATTTTTGCATCAATATTCTTCAGAGATATTGGCCTGTGGTTTTCTTTCTTTCTTCTTTCTTTCTTTCTTTCTTTCTTTCTTTCTTTCTTTCTTTCTTTCTTTCTTTCTTTCTCTCTCTCTCTCTCTTTCTCGCTCTCTCTTTCTTTTCTTTCTTTCTTGTCTTTGTCTGGTTTTGGCACCAGGGTCATACTGGCACCATAGAATGAGTTAGAAAGTATTCCCTCCTCCTCTGTTGTTCAGAATAGTTTGAGTAAGATTGGTATTAGTTCCTCTTTAAATGTTTGGTAGAATTCAGCAGAGAAGCCATTGAATCCTAGACTTTTGCTTGCTAAGAGACTTTGTATTATGGCTTCAATCTCATTACTTGTTATCATTCTATTCAGGTTTTGGATTGTAGAACTTCCTTTATCATTTCTTGAAGGACAAGTCTGGTGTTGATGAAATTCTTCAGCTTTTGTTTGTTTGGAAAAGTCTTATTTTTTGAGATGGAGTCTCGCTCTGTCACCCAGGCTGTAATGCAGTGGTGCAATCTCAGCCCACTGTAACCTCTGCCTCCTGGGTTCAAGCAATTCTCCTGCCTCAGCCTCCTGAGTAGCTGGGATTATGGGCACCTGTCACCATGCTCGGCTAATTTTTGTATTTTTAGTAAAGAAGGATTTTGCCATCTTGGCCAGGCTGATCTCAACCTCCTGACCTGAGGTGATCCATCCACCTCGGCCTCCCAAAGGGCTGGGATTACAGGTGTGAGCCACTGCACCTGGCTAGAAAAGTCTTTATTTCTCCTCCATGTTTGAAAGATATTTTTTGCCAGATATGCTACTCTAGGGTAAAAGTTTTTTCTTTCAAACTCTCTTTCCTGGCTTGTAAACTTTCCACTAAGAAGTCTGCAGCCAGATGTATTGGAGCTCCCATGTATGTTACTTATTTCCTTTATCTTGCTGCTTTTAGGATCCTTTCTTTATCCTTGACCTTTGGGAATTTGATTATTAAATGCCTTGAGATAGTCTTCTTTGGGTTAAATCTGCTTGATGTTCTATAATCTTCTTGTACTTGAATGTGGATGTCTTTCCCTAGGTTTGGGAAGTTCTCTGTTATTATCCCTTTGAATAAACTTTCTACCCCTCTCTCTTGATCTCTCCTCTACTTTCTCTTTAAGACCAATAAGTCTTAGATTTGCCCTTCTGAGGCTATTTTCTAAATCTTCTAGGTGTGCTTCATTCTTTTTTATTCTTTCTTCTATTGTCTTTCTTGACTATGTATTTTCAAATAGTCTTTCTTCAAGCTCATCAATTCTTTCTTCTGCTTCATCAAGTTTGCTATTAAGAGACTCAGATGCATTCTTTAGCATGTCACTTACATTTTTTCAACTTTCAGTATGCCAATTGCATTTTTTCAGCTCTAGAATTTCTGCTTGATTCTTTTAAATTTTTTCAATCTGCTTGTTAAATTTATGACAGAATTCTCTATTTCTTCTCTGTGTTATCTAACTGGCTACTGCCTATGTTTGTTCAAGGACATAGGGCTCTATAATCAGCAGGTGGTGAAAACGACCAGGCTTGGGTCCTACTCTTCAGGTGGCAAATTCTCTCAGTCCCCAGGCAGGTACAGAGATGGCATCTAGGAGCCAGGAACTGGAGTCATTAGAAATCTACCTCGTACTCTATTCTATTGAAGCTAAGCTGATACTCAAACCATAGAACAAAGTTCTTCCCACTATTCCCTCCCATTTACACAGGCAGGTGACACTCTCCCTGTGGCCACCACCACCACAGTCCCACAGGAGTACTGCCAACTTACCACCAATGCTCACTTAATGCCTAAGGCGTTCAGTCAGCTTTTGACGAATGCTGCCAGGCCTAGGACTCACCCTTCAGGCAGTGGGCTCCCCTCTGGTCCATGTGTCTTTGTCTGGTTTTGGCATCAGGGTCATACTGGCACCATAGAATGAGTTCAAAAGTATTCCCTCCTCCTCTGTTGTTCAGAGTAGTTTGAGTAGGATTGGTATTAGTTCTTTAAATCTTTGGTAGAATTCAGCAGAGAAGCCATTGAATCCTCTGGTCCAGGGCAGGTCTGGACAGGCTGTCCGAGAGCCAAGGCCTGAAATTGGAGACCCACCTGGTGCTCTAGCCCACTGTAGATGAGCTGGTACCTGAAGTCAGCACATCTTTGAGACTCACCCAGGGTTCACGGCTTACTATCCGGTACTGCTGCTTGTTTCTCAGAGCCCAAGGGCTCTTTAGTCATCAAGAGATGGATCCTGCCAGGACTGGGTCCTTCCCTCCAAGGCAGCAGGTTCCCTTCAGGCCCAGGATGTGTCTAGATACATTGTCTGGGAGCTAGGACCTGGAATGGGGGCCTCATGACTCTGCCTGTTGCCCTATCCTTTCCTAGCTGAGCTAGTGTCCAAGATGCAAGACAAAGATCTTTTTTCTCTTTGCTCTCCTCTCCTTAAGCAGAAGAAAGGAGTCACTTTTGTTGCTGCAAGCTGGGCTGTCTGGGGTTGGGGGAGGGGTGTGACAAGCACTTCCTTAGGCACCCTGACTGGTGTCTCTGGTCCACTGGCTCTACATCCAGCACAGCACTGGTATTTGCCTAGGAATTGCAGTTCTTGTGGCCTTGACTGCATCTCAAGTTTACTTAGGACCTCAGAGCATTTTAGCCCTTGATGATGAGGCTTGGCAGAATCAAGTTCTGACTGCTGGGATGGGCGATTTTCCTCTGGCTAGGGCTAGTCTAGATGCTCCCTTCATAGGCAGGCATCAACAGAGTTTAACCTGGTTTTGCTTCCCACTGTGACAGGGCAGCACTGAGTTCACAGCAGCACTGAGTTCACAGCAGGGTCCCACAATCGCTGTGCTCCTCCCTCCTTCAAGCACACAGATTCTCTATCCATGCCATGCAGCCCTGGCAGAGAATGGGGGAGGGGTGGTGTCAGCAATTCAAGACTGTCTTTCCCACCCTCTTCAGTGCCTCCTTCAGCAATTTAAAGTTAAAAACAGGTTCTGTGGCTGCCACCTGATTTTTGGTTCTTTTTTTTTTTTTTTTTTTTTTTTTTTTGAGACGGAGTTTCGCTCTTGTTACCCAGGCTGGAGTGCAGTGGCGCGATCTCGGCTCACCGCAACCTCCGCCTCCTGGGTTCAGGCAATTCTCCTGCCTCAGCCTCCTGAGTAGCTGGGATTACAGGCACACACCACCATGCCCAGCTAATTTTTTGTATTTTTAATAGAGACGGGGTTTCACCGTGTTGACCAGGATGGTCTCGATCTCTTGACCTCGTGATCCACCCGCCTCGGCCTCCCAAAGTGCTGGGATTACAGGCTTGAGCCACCGCGCCTGGCCTTGATTTTTGGTTCTTATGAAGGTGCTTTTTGTGTGTAGATGGTTGGTAAATTGGTGTTCCTGTGGGGTGGACCAAGGTTCTATTTGGCCATGTGGTTCAGCCCTCTTCCTTGATTACTGCAGTTCTATATGAAGTTGGAAAGTTTGTTTTATCTTTTTGCTTGTTAAATTAGAGCCAACACTTGGTATGGCTTTTCTATTTCCTTCCTGGTTGCTATCAGTGGACCCAATTATATAACACTCTCTTCTTTTTAAAACCAGCTAATCTGAATTTTATGCTTCAGTCTGGAAATCTAAAAACAATGTCTTATGTTGATGTAATGCCCCACCATGCAGAGGCTACCAGCACAGAGAGAGGACAGAAATAACGGCCCCTGATAGTTTTCAAATGGAGAATACACTCACTTCCGTGTTGACTATAAAGTTCATAATAAAGGGAGTGATTGTCTTGCTTTGTTCTATGGTCATACATCACCCAGGGTACTGAGTTTATATCTGGACATCATTATATGAGTTTTTCTTGTAAACACAACTTGCTTGTCCTCTGGGACATGAATTCTATCCCCATGTAAAGCACTGTGCTGCCGATAAAGCTGTCTTTACTCCTTGCTTCTGATCAGTCAGCATATTGTACTCCATTGCTGACGGTGACTGGTCCAGGAGAAAGCAGGTGACACATTTGGAGCTACTGGGATGCAGTGAGACTTTTTCTGGAATTTCTGAGAGATTCCCATTGTCCTGTATGAGACTCAAGGTTGTAGGAAGGTAAGACTGAACTTCTTTAACCATCTTGTTATGCTGAATGAAATGCCTGCCTAAATGTAGGCCCTTAGAAGAAAATGGAGCTAGGAGACAAGAGAGACAGTAAATCTTGATTCTGGGGGTCTTCTGTGAGCCTCTGTATCAAATCATGCCTTCAATTAATCTTACTCTGGAGATTTAAATTATACAAGCTAGGTTTTCTGCCACATGCAACCAAAATAGTTTTAATTGATTCACACGGTTTAAGAGAGACACTGATAAATTAGAACAAGCCCAGAAAAGAATGGCCAGGGGGTATGATCAGAACTGTGTCAGAAGGGGAGAAATTGAAGGCTGTTCGGCTTGATGAAAGGGGGTCTAGTGTCTATGTGTCACAGGAGACAAAGAATGTTAATGGTGCGGAGGTGGATACTAAACATAGAGTTCTTTTCTAATATGAAAGAGGTTTTCAGTGTAGAGAGTGATTAGATTTGTTCAACTGGGCTCCAGGGAGATAAATTGGCATTAATAATAGGAAGATCCTGAAAACATATTTCAACTAAAAGTGTTAAAATTGTAACAATTTAACCTTTCCTAAAATGGAATAAATTACACAAATAATATGTCTGCTCTGTCTAGAAGGGTTTTAAGTGACTTATGAGAGATGCTGCAGAGTGGATTCAAGCAACTCAGTGGATGATGTTTCTGGAACTTCAGTTATTTGAATATGAGCTTCACAATTTTTGCCATATGGTAAAGATAAAAGTTGTACCACTTTTAGTTGAATACTTTCTTTGCATCAGCTCCCTTTTATGTCTAAGTAAGTTTATTAAGATGAAACTTTAAAATCAGTACTATAAATGAAAAACAAGTACCAATGACCAAAAATAAATAAATAAAACAACAAATTGGCCATGCGCGGTGGCTCATGCCTGTAATCCCAACACTTTGGGAGGCTGAGGGGGCGGATCAAAAGGTCAGGAGATCAAGATCATCCTGGCCAACACAGTGAAACCCCGTCTCTACTAAAAATACAAAAATTAGCTGGGCATGGTAGTGTGCACCTGTAGTCCTAGCTACTCGGGAGGCTGAGGCAGGAGAATTGCTTGATCCTGGGAGGCAGAGGTTGCAGTGAGCCGAGATCGTGCCACTGTACTCAGCCTGGTGACAGAGCGAGACTTTGTCTCAAAAACAAACAAAAACAAACAAACAAACAAACAAAAACCAATTATTCAGTTCTAAATAGCAAAAGCATACCTGTGATCTAGTTTCGCTTTGTTAAATGAGAATTTAATAGTCGAAGCTATGATAACACACTGATCATTTCTCTTTCTCTGTTCCAATGGATTGAAAGTCAAGTGAATGGGAAATGATTTCACTAAGAAATTCAACATTTTTAATATCATGCCTATGTGCCACCTAAAATCAACGATCTATTCACTCATACTCGAAGCCCACAGTATGCGTGTGAGTCACACCAGTGCTTCCTAATCTTTTCACAGCTTGTCACACACAGAGAACTATATTTGTTGGCACACTGGGGTAAACTAAGGCAGCTGCTCATCATGCGAGTTAACTGGCTTAAGGGAGCTAACTCCATCCCAGGCAGCACCCCCAACCCACCTGGGGCAGAGGAGATGGATATATTGTCACACCAGTAAATGTCCCAATTAATGTTCCATTAAGAGTTCTTTCTGTGAGTCTTAGTTCTATACTAACTCCTTTAAGTTTCTGCTTCGAACACTCTTCTTAATTTCTTTTTGAATATATGTCTGAGAGCTACAGGCTGGCTAAAGACCATCTCTGCACCTTTGGGAAAATTCTCCTGTGAGATATTTGGTATCTTCCTTTGCACATACAACAGGAACAACACTGAAATCAAGTTGCTATGCTACAACAGGAAAACAAATCCCCCTTGCTCCCTGACCACCAAATGAAACCAAAGACAGCTTCTTTTCTTGGATTTATGTTACCCTTTTCTCTAAATGATACACTGGAAAATCTGACTCAGTAAATAAATGTGGTGTGTTTAAAGAAGCCTTCCCTACAGTCCTTCTAATCTTACATGTAGAAATGCACTTTAATTCTGAAAACAATTGGTTCATTCCAAATCAAACAGGCAATCAGGTGGAGCAAAATTGTGTTTAAGAGCAGTAGCTGGGGCTACCTCATTTGGAAGAATTTGGAGTATTGCTTGGGCTCTCTGTAGCTCTTTGACTAGAGAACATCTGATACCAATTTACAGATTCCGTGATTCATTAAAGGATTTTGGTTTGTTCCTATTCCTTTAGTCCTCTGTCGTTATCCTAAAGATTTCCCCACAAACAGATTTCAGTATTTTCCTGAATGGAGGCATTATTTCTCTGAGTTTATTTGTGTGTGTATGTGCTCTGTGTAGTCTTTTTTTTTTTTATAGTTGTGGTGATTTATGTTACTGGTATGAGTCTTTCAAGTTCCTTTCTTGGGTGGGAGATCATTTTTGGCTTCAAACTCGAATGTCTCAGAATAACTACTGGTTAAAAGACTCTGTGTGTTGCAATTTTAAGGAAGTCTCATGGTTGAAGCCGAGATCTATCTATAGGCACCAAATAGAGTAGGAGTATTTATAAATCTGATTTCATCTCAAGGATTCCCATTATTTCAAAACTCATTTACCTCAATTCTCCACTCAAGCCTGGAAGAAGCAAAGCAGTGGGCGGCATCTAATGACATTATGGTAAGAGTCAGGATTGTAATTCTCAGTACATTTCAATCTCCGGGGGACCTTGCTAAAATGCAGACTCTGATTCCAAAGGTTAACAAGTGAGCCTGAGCTTTTTTTCTGATGGATTCCCAGATGACACTGGTACTGCTGGTCTACATAGCACTACCCAAATTTGCCTGAAGCTGACTCACCTGGGGTGGTGGTTGTATATGCAGCCTATCAAATCATTCCCTTAGGAATTCCGATTCAGAAGCCTGAGCTGGGATTTTGAATAACCCTTCCAAGAGCCCCTCCATCCTTTAGTTCCAAGCTAGTACTTCAACGGATTTGATGGTACTCCTTTACTGCTCCAGGCAGTTTCCTCCTTCCTTCTCCTACTTCCCACTCCTCTCCTTTTCTTCCTTCTTTCTTTCCTTGCTCAATATTTGTTGAGCATCTCCTGTGTTAAATGCTGGGACAGCTCTGAATAAAAGCACTAGTCTCCGCCCTCGTCTAATAGGGGAAACAGAAAATAGCCAAGTAAACAGGAAGATAAACAGGAGAATTACAGTTTGTGATGTCGCTGGTAATTAGCGACTATTTAGGGCTGGTGGCACGGTGGTAAGAATTTACCAAGACAGTTGTAGGTAAAGAAAAGCAGATTTATTAGAGAAAGCATGAAAATATGTTGCAAGGGTACAATGGGCAGGTCAGCAAAAAGGAACCGATTGCAAAGAGACAAAGGCTTGCCGGGGATTTTATAGAATGGTGTTTGTGCTGTGTGCTCAAGAGGGCTTTGTGCAGTACTGACAATGCCAAGGTTGCAGTGAGCCAACTTGACTTTTTCTATCAGCCAAGCATGGCTAGGTGCAAAAAGATCGTGAGTTATTTGCACAGGAGGGCTATGTGTCCTGCACCATGAAGAAAGGCAGACTCCTAGCTTATCTGCCTTCTCCTTTTGCTTTCTGTAAGTCCTGCCAGCCCAACCCCACCTCCCTAATTAGGACTCCACATGGGATACATGTTTGTTTTGTTCTTTGGGTTTTTTTGTTTTGTTTTGTTTTGTTCTTTTATCTTTTAATCATTTTATAGCTCCCCACCACAGCTGCCCCCTACCCTTCCCTTTGATGACGATGTTTTCAGGCTTCGGGGAGACCAGAAAACAAAGCTGGGGTCTGGCAGCCCCACCACACTGCCAGCTGGAGAGAACAAGTCACAATCACGAATTATTACAACAATTAGCACCTGTACTTGGGGGAATCTGCAAATTGAGCAGGCCCCAGCTCCTCATTGTACAGGCGTCTATTTGGCAGTGACCTTGTTCTGGAGAGGATGATCTTCCTTCAGCCTGAGGGAATAGATGCTGATGAGCCTGGTGGCATCAGTTGGCTCATAATCACCCTGAACATTGGTGCTCACCAGCTTCTAGTTGTAGAAAGTGCAGACTCCCGGCTGAGGATGTACACCTGCCCTTCAAGACGGACACCTGCACTTCCACTTGCTCCTGGGACTTGGTGATGCAGTGGCGAACAAATTCACACTCAGGGCTGTGCCAGAAACCAGTATAGACCAGCTCAGCGAACTTCAAGCCCAGGTCTCGTTTGATTCTAGGCACTTCCTGGTCCATGGTGAAGTTTCAATGTCTAAGAGAACGTGGTAAAGGATGGTGCCTGCTGGAGTCTCGTAGATACCTCGGAACTTCATTCCAATGGAGCGGTGCTCCACGATGTCAACACAGCCCACGCCCTGCTTGTCTGCAACTTCATTCAGGTACATGAAGAGCTCCAAGGAGGTCTGGTGGGTGGTGCCATCCTTGACCTTGGTCACCTTCACAGGGACCCCTTTTTTGAACTTGATCTCGAGAATGTCAGGCATGTTGGGGGCTTTGACCGGGTCCTGGGTCTTGGTGTAGAGACCTGGAGGTGCTTGGTTCCTGGGGTTCTCCAGGATTCCAGCCTCGTAGATGATATGCATGAGGTTCTCGTCCATGCTCCACAGGTTCCTGGGAGGGGGATGGGAATCCGTGTTGCTTTGCGTATTCCATCAGGTCATTGCAGCCCTTGAATCCGTTGTAGGACTGGGACATCCTCCAGGAAGCAATGACCTTTATCTGGGGGGCCAGCAAGTATTAAGTGAGCTCAAACCAGATCTGATCGTACCCCTTTCCTTTGGTGTCATGGGACACATACTCGGCCCCCTCCTGCTGGGCAATTTCCACTTGTTTGCGGGCGTCGCAGGGCCTGGCGGCGAGACAGATGCCCAGGAGGTAGCGGTCCTCACACAGTGCGCTCGACTGGATGGCCGGCCAGATGAACGCCTCCTTAAGCTCCCTGCTGACATCCTCAGTGAACACCTTTTTGGCCCCACGCTTCAGTGCCTTCTTCCTTGCCTCCTCGACGTCTTCCTTCTGGCCAATGTTGGCCAGGTAGGCAAGGACGTCATAGCCTTGTTCCTTCAGCCCCACGAGGTTGCGGGAGGTGTCCAGGCCGCCACTGAGGGCGCAAACCATGGAGCCTTTGCTGGACACAGCATCTGGGATTGGAGGCGCGAGGTCCCGGCACCTGGAATCTGTCTTCCAGGTGCAGTGAACCACTCGGCCCGGCCAGCGGTGGCAGGCGACAGAGCAGGGCGTAATACATGTTAAGAAGGAAACAAATACAGTGATGTGCTGGAGAGGGATAGGGAGGAGGGGTCAAACTAAACCAGCATCATCAAGGGAGCTTTTCAAGGAAGATAGGTAAGCTGAAATTCATATCCAATACTCCAGCCTAAGCCACACTACTTGTGGAATGTGCCCTGTATTTGGTAGACCTGCTGCCTTCATTCATGCTGTTTCTTTCACTGTGAGTCCCTCTCACTGACTCTATTTGCAATTACTTAAGGACCAACCTAAACGCCATCACTTTCACCCAGGTTTCCAAGCATATGTGAAATCTCTTCCCACTGAGCTCACTGAGCCTCTGGTATACTTCTGTTCCTGTCTAGAACATTCTACCTTAAATTGCAGTTGCTTTGTGATATGACTGCATTTTGTGAGCACACGCTATTTACCCACCCTATTTCAAACCATTCAATAACACTGGTGGGTGATATTATCTCCATATTATAGATAAAGGAACAGACATTTGGGGAAGCTGAGTAACTTACCTGGAACTATAGGATAAAGTGACAGAGCCCAGATTCAAGCCATCACCTCCCAGTTGATCTGTTTTATGTCCCACAGTAGGCCTTAAGCAACATGGGAAAGTCTTATGTCTTTGTATCCTTAAGTTAAAAAAAAAAAAAATCTAAGGCCAGGCGCGGTGGCTCACGCCTGTGATCCCAGCACTTTGGGAGGCCAAGGCAGGTGTATCACGAGGTCAAGAGATCGAGACCATCCTGGTCAACATGGTGAAACCCTGTCTCTACTAAAAATACAAAAAATTAGCTGGGCATGGTGGCACGTGCCTGTAATCCCAGCTACTCAGGAGGCTGAGGCAGGAGAATTGCCTGAACCCAGGAGGCAGAGGTTGTGGTGAGCCGAGATCGCGCCATTGCACTGCAGCCTGGGTTACAAGAGCGAAACTCCGTCTCAAAAAAAAAAAAAGAAAAAAAAAGAAAATCTAGTTGCAAAAGAGCACTGGCATTTGTGTATCATAATGGAGAAAAAAACAAAACAAGAAAACAGAATTCCCCTTCAAGTTTCCCAGGGCTGCTATTACAAAGTACTCCCTACTGAGTGGCTTAAACACCAGAAATGTATGGTCTTGCGGTTCTGGAGGCTTCACGTGTCAAATCAAGACATCAGCGGCTCCATGCCCCCTCTGAGGACACTGGGGAAGTGTGTGTTCCAGGTGTCTCTCCTGGCCTCTTGTAGTTCCTTAGCTTCTGGCAGCATCACTCCAGGCTTCACTGGCAATTTCTACATGTGAATCTCTGTATTCGTATTTCCTCTTTTTATAAATTTACCAGTCATATTGGATTAGGGGTCCACCCTATAGACTTTATCTTAACTAATCACATCTGCAATAACCTCATTTCCAAATAAGGTCACATTCTGAGGGGGTAGGACTTCAGCATATGGATTTTGAGAAATCATAGTTCAGTCTCTTACATTCCACTGTGTAGCTTCCATCACAATTCTTATCCCCAAACCAGGGAACCTGATGTAATTTTCCTATTTGCCTTTTTCTAAAGGCAACAGGTAAAGGAGTCAGATGATCAATTTGGAGAAGTTCAGGGGCTCAGTTCAGAATAATGGCCTCCACAGTTTTTAACAAAAGTGAATAAACAAATTGTGCATATCTGTACAAGGAAATATTACTCACAAATGGGTACACTTTTCCATATAATTTATTGAGTTTTTATGATGTACAGGCACTCTGCCAAATGCCTTAAACGTGTGATCACAGCAACTCAAGTAGGCATAACTAGCCTTGTTATACAGGTGGTGAAGCTGAGTTTTGGAGAAGTTCAGTAGCACATACAGGGTTACCAAAATTGAAGCTGGTTTTATTTCTGTCTTCAGTAGATTCTTCAGGTAATCATGAAGGCAAAAGAGGTCACCTGCACAACATGAAAAGCTTGCTTTGCTTTAAGCTGTCATAACCTGTCATTCTTTTTGTCCCTCGCTAAAAAGTGAGGCCATTACTGTGTATAACATTGTACTATAGTGGCAGATAACATGACTGGTGAACTGTCAGAGCTTTGTTTTCTAAGAAACTCATCAACAGAGATGTTTACTATCATCAGCCTATCGTCAGGAGTGTATAGGATGTTTACTATCATCAGGAGTGTATATAGCTCCTGTTTGAATTCAAGAAATATAGTATAGCGATCGAGCATTCTTATTTTTGTCATTACTCTAGACTTAAGTTTAATTTGATAATACTTTTGATAATTTGCTGAAGTTTAATTTGATATATTAATTTGATAATAAAAGACTTTATAAAAGTTATTTCAAAATAGGATAAGCTTTCTAAGTTTCACTAAGTTGCAGTAAAAAATGAAATACTATTATCAATTAATATTGCTATCAAGAAGGAGGAGGGGCTGATGATTTAAGAAGGACTAAATGAGAAGTGGCCCAGACACAGTATTTCAAAATGCAAAATGTGTTAGAATGTTACAAAGTCAAAAATTTAAATATAAAGTTCAACCAACCATAAGGCATAGGTCACATGAATGTTAAGACTATTGAACTGGTTGAGCATGGCTTTTGCTTAATAGATTGCAAAATTCCTGGGGACAGGGATTCTCCCATCTGAGATTCTCCCATCTGACTCGTCTTTGTATCCCAACAGTGTCCAGGACATTGCATATAACAGGTTTTAACACATTAAATTAAATAATTTTTTAAGTGGCTTATCTTTCTTGATACAGACAAGAAGCATTTAAAGTTAAATGCAAGGAGTTAAAGAAAGATGGGTAATGTTTTATCATGTGCCAGAAACAGTTTGAAGTTCAATCAGAGAATGAGATAGATTCTATTATCTCCATTTTAGAGATAACAGAACTGAAAGATTAAAGAGCTCACACAACTGGAAAGCGGGAGCAGCAGGAATCCACACCTGGGCTGCTGACATTTACAGTTCACGTTCTCAGCCACTGCACTATAGTAGCAGATAACATGACTGGTGAACAGCCAGAGCTTTGTTTTCTAAGAAATTCATCAACAGAGATGTTTACTATCATCAGTCTATCAGCGGGAGTGTATAGGATGTTTACTGTCATCAGGAGTGTACAGTTCCTGTTCAAATTCAAGAAATAGGGTGTAGGGATTAAACACTCCTATTTTTGCCATTACTCTAGACCTAAGTTTAAACTCTGATTTTGACACAGGTTAGCTGTATAACCTTGTGTTTGTTACTAAACTTCTCCAAAACTCAGCCTTACCACCTGTGTATAAGGCTAGTTTTTCCTACCTCATTGAGTTGTTGTGATCACATGTTTAAAGCATTTGGCAGAGTGCTTGGTACATAATAAAAACTCAATAAATTATATGTAAAAAGTATATTTATTTTGTGAGTAATGTTTCATTGTATGGATATACACAATTTCTTTATTCACTTTTGTTAAACAAAAATCAGGGAGGCCATTAATTTGGATTGAGTTCCTGAACTAGACTCCAACAGACCAGATCAAACCATAATGGAGTCACTCATGCTGAGTGCTACATAATCAAGCTGAAACTTTAAGGAAGCAGATAGATCCCAAAACAAACCAGTTTTCCTGAAAACAGGAGATTCCAGGCTAGCTGAGCCAGCATAATAGGGAAATCCCCTCTGCTTTAATTCTTACCAAAAATAGATTCGTTTCATTTTTTCTTTTTTGTTTTCTTGTTCTTACCTTGTAACCCCCACTGTTTCTCAGTGGAGCTCTCACTCTATTCCATGGAATGAAGACTGCCCTGATTCATAAATCATGAATAAAAGCCATTTAGATCTATAAATATGTCATAATGTTGTTTTTTTGACACTGTTGATGTACATTTGGATTGTTTCTAGATTTTGACTATTACCCGTAAAGCTACTGTGAACATCCTTGTACAAGTTTGTACAGACGTATGCCTTAATGTTTCCTGGATAAATACCTAGTGTGGAATGAGAGATATATGTTTAGTTTTTAGGAAACTAACAAAGTGTTTACCAAAATGGTTGTACTATTGTACATTCCCACTGGCAGTGTCTGAGGGTTCTAGTTCTTCCACGTCCATGTCAACACTTGGTGTGGTCATTTTTTGACTTATTTACAGAAATTTTGATCGTGAATTTAAAAATTCCTAAAATGTATTATCTTGACCATTTTTAAGGGTACTGCCCGATAGTGATACATATACACATGTCATTGTGAAACACATCTCCAGAACCTCTTCATCTTGTAAATCTAAACCTTTATACATATTAAATAACTTCCATTTTGTTCCCTCTCCCCCAACCCCTGCCCTGCAAACCATCATTCTCCTTTCTGTCTGTAGGAATTAATTTTTGCTTCCTTCCTTCCTTCTTTCCTTCCTTCCTTCCTTTTTCTTTCTTTCTCTCTCTCTTTCTCTTTCTCTTTTTCTCTCTTCCTCTTCCCTCCTCTCCCCTCCTTTCCCCTCCCTTCTCCTCCTCTCCCCTCCCCTTTCTCTTTCTTTTGAGAGAAAGTCTCACTCTGTCGCCCAGGCTTGAGTGTAGTGGTGCAATTTTGGCTTACGGCAATCTCTGCCTCTTAGGTTCAAACAATTCTCCCACCTCAGCCTCCTGGATAGCTGGGATTACAGGTGTCTGCCGCCATACCCGACTAATTTTTGTACTTTTAGTAGAGACAGGGTTTCCCCATGTTGGTCAGGCTGTTTTCAAACTCCTGACCTCAGGTGATTCAATTGCCTTGGCCTCCCAAAGTGCTGGGATTACAGGTGTGAGCCACTGTACCAGCCTGAATTTGAATACTTTAGATACCTCATGTAAGTGGAATCATGCAGTATTTGTTCTTTTGTGCCTGGCTTACTTCACTTAGCATAATATACTCAAGGTTCATCCGTGTTGTAACATCTGTCAGAATTTCCTTGTTTGTTAAGGTATCATATTCCATTGTATGTATATTCCACATTTTGTTTATTCATTCATGTGTCAATGGACATTTGGGTTCTTTCAACCTTTTGGCTTGAAGAACATGAGGTAGTGGTCATACTTGTTATTGAGTATGATGAATTATGATGCTATGAATCTGGGTGGGTGTTTAAATGTCTTTGAGACTCTGCTTTCTTTCCTTTTTTTTTTTTTTTTTTTTGGATACAAAATCTCATTCCATCACCCATGCTGGAGTGGTGCACTGGCACGGTTTCAGCTCACTGCAAACTCTGCCTCCCAGGTTCAAGCAATTCTCCTGCCACAGCCTCCCAAGTAGCTGGGACTACAGGTATATGCCACCACACCTGGCTAATTTTTTGTATTTTTAATAGAGACAGTGTTTCACCATGTTAAGCAGGATGATCTCAATCTCCTGACCTCATGATATGCCTGCCTCAGCCTCCCAAAGTGCTAGGATTACAGGCATGAGCCACTATGCCCAGCCTCTGTTTTCAATTCTTTCGGATTTATACACAGAAGTGGGTTTGCTGCATCACACAATAGTTCTATTTTTATTTGTTTTAGTAACAACTATACTGTTTTCCAAAGCACCATTTTACAACCATACTAACAATGCACAAGGGTTTCACCTTTTCCACATCCCTGCCGACACCTGTTATTTTCTGTTTTTCTTATAGTAGCCATCCTAAAGAGTGTGAGGTGATATCACATTGTGTTTTAATTTGCATTTCTCTGATAATTATTGATATTAAGCATCTTTTCATGTGCTTATTGTCCATTTGTATATGATCTTTAGAGAAATTTTACACATTTGTTAATTGGGCTATTTAATGTTATCATTGTTAAATTGTAGAAGTTCTTTATATATTTTAGATATTAGCACCTTATCAGACTTATACGTTTTGCAAATATTTTCTCACACTCCATAGGTTGTCTTTTCCTTCTGTTGTGTCTTTTTTACTTTTCCTTTTCTTTTTTTTTTTTTTCTTTTTTGACCAAGTTCTCACTCTGTTTCCCAGACTGGAGTACAGTGGCACAATCATGGTTCACTGCAAACTCAAACTCCTGGGCTCATGGGATCCTCTTGCCTCAGCATCCCGACATTCTGGGATTACAGTAGTGAGCCACTGTGCCCAGCCTTGACTGTGTCTTTTAATGAACAAAAATCTCTAAGTCTGATGTATTCTTATTTGTTTTGCTTTTGTTGCTTGTGCTTTGGATGTCAAAATGATTTCATATCAGAGAAATCATTACCAACCTGAATGCCATAACACAGTTTCTCTGTGTTTTCTCCTAGGAATTTTAGAGGTTTAGGTATTACATTTAGGTTTTTAATCCATTTTTAGTTAATTTTTGTATATGGGATAAGATAAGAATCCAACTTTTTTTTTTGAGACAGGGTCTTACTCTTGTCCAGGCTGGAATGTAGTGGCATGATCATAGCCCATTGGGGCCTTGAATTCCTGAGCTCAAGGAATCTTCCCATCTCAACCACCTAAGTAGCTGAAACTATGGGTATGAGCCACCAAGCCCAACCTTTTATTACTTCTTTTATTTATTTTTAATTGCACTGCTAAAACTTCCAATATTATGTTGAATGGAAGTGACAAGAGCAAGCTGTTGATCTTAGAGGAAAAGATTTCAGTCTTTCACCCTTGAGCAGGATATTAATGATGAAATTTTCATATCTGGCCTTTGTTACATTGAGGTAGTTTCTTTTATTCCTAGTTCAATGAGTGTTTTTATCATGAAAGGGTGTCAATCTTGCCAAATGGGTTTTTTTTTTTTTGCATCAATTGAGATATCATGTGTTTTTATCCTTCATTCCATTAATGAGTTATATTACATGTATTGATTATCATATATTGAACTGTAGCATATTCTAGAAATAATTACACCCTTTGGTCATGGTACATTATCCTTTTAATAAGCTATTGAATTCAGTTTGCTAGTATTTTGTTAAGGGTTGTTGCATTAATATTCATCAGGGATACTGGTCTTTAGTTTTCTTATGTTGTCTTTACCTATCTTTGGAATCAGAGTATTAATACTGGCCTCATAAAATGAGCTTGGATGTGTTCCTTCTATTTAAATTTTTTTTAAAAAGTTGGAGCAGGACTGTTGTTGATTATTCTTCAAATGTTTGGTAAAATTCTTCAGTGAAGTCATCTGATCCTGGGCTTTTTCTTATTGGAAGTGTTGTGGGTTTTTTGGTTTTTGTTTTTCTTTTTGAGAGAGTCTCACTCTGTCACTCAGGTTGGAGTGCTGTGGTGCAATCTCAGCTCACTGCAACCTCTGCCTCCTGGGTTCAAGTGATTCTTGTGCTTCAGCCTCCCAGTTAGCTGGGATTACAGGTGCACACCACCAAGCTCAGCTAATTTTTCCATTTTTAGTAGAGATGGGGTTTCACTATGTCGGCCAGGCTGGTCTCAAACTCTAGAGTCAAGTGATCTGCCCACCTTGGCCTCCCAAAGTGCTGGGATTACAGCATGAGCCACTGAGCTCAACCCTGTTTTGTTTCTTTTTTAAAGAAATATTTTAATTATTGTCCTTAGAAACTATAAAGACTGTATATAATTTGAAAGTGAGACTGTACCAAGCCATGGACCAAGAATAATTATCCACTCTATGCCTTCTCTCTTATCTGGTCCCTCAGAAATATCAGCTACGATTGCTGGCTCATGTTATTTGTATCCAAGTATTCACCATAGTTTACTTCCTTCCTACATAAATTCTAGACCTCTTTTTCATATACTGATGTGCCACATCTCTCAGGCTGGGTAGGAATACTGACGTTCTGTGCCATGCTGACTTTTGACTGGCATATCCATTTCAGCTAGGATTTCAAGACACTGTGTTACCTCTTATAGAAAAGCTCTTTTACTTTCATGATCATACCCCAATAATCACCTTTCTAATTAGTCCTTTAGTACTATACATTATTTCCCTAATATTAACAACTAAATTAATCCATCTAAGCACCCATTTGGTATGCCTCACTTTCCCTTGATTGCTGTATCTCATTTGTGGGTAGAGAAAATGTTGCAACTAGATTTTTTCCCCCAACTGTTAAATCACAGGGTCTTGGCCCACTTGCCCAAGTAACTGCACATGATTCAGAGATCTTTGAAAAACCAAACTGCTAGATATTTTGGACTCATGTCTTACAAACTAATGAAGCACCTGCAATACAGGTCTCTAAAACATGGCTTCTGCTTTCTTTTCTTACCATCTAATCTTTTGTCTGTATCTGATACTTTAGCCTGGATAACCTCAAGCCAGAGGATCTGTTGGGAGGTTTTTAATTACTGATTCAACCTCCTCAATAGTTATTGGTCTGTTCAGATTTTCTTTCTCTTCATGATTCAGTCTTGGCAGGTTGTGTTCTTCTAGGAATATTTCCATTTCTTCTGGGTTATCCAATTTATTGGCATATAGTTGTTTATAGTATTCATTTGGTCTTAGTCTGTCTTTTGTGGCTATAATAGAACACCAGAGGCTGGGTCATTTCTACAGAAAATAAGTTTCATAGCTCAGGGCTAGAGAAAAGAAGCTCATGGCTTTGGAGACAGGGAGGTCCAAGATGGTGGCCACATCTGGTGAGGACCTTGAGCTGCTGCATAGCATGGCAGATAAAGGGAAGGGGAAGAAAGCAATATGCACAGAGACAAGTGCAAGGGGCTGGGCTGGCTTTGTATCTACTTGCTTTTGAGGTAACTAACCAAGTTTCTAGAGAACAGCATTAATCCATTCATGTGGGTGCCACGCCTGTAACCCAAACACCTCTGAGTAGGCCCCACCTCCTAACACTGTGCATTAAGGAATTAAGGTTCCAACACATGAACTCTTGGGGGACACAGTCAAACCACAGCACTCCTATGTTCCTTTTTATTTCTATGGCATCAGTTGTAATGTTTCCTATTTTACTTCTGATTTTAGTTGTTTGAGTCTTCTTTTTTTCTTAGTTAATCTAGGTAAGGGTTTCTCAATTTTAGTAATCTTTTCAGCTCTTAGCTTCATTGATCTTAGCTTCGTTGATTTTAAAAATTATTTTTCTATTCTCAATTTTATTTATCTCTGCTCTAATCTTTATTATTATTTCTCTAAGATGGTAAATTTTATGCTAATTCCTTTTTCGTTTTCTTTTCCTTTTTCTTTTTCGACAGGGTCTTACTCTGTTGCCCAGGCTGGAGTGCAATCGTGTGGCCATGGCTCACTGCAGCCCCAACCTCCTCGTCTCAGTTGATTCTCCTGCCTTAGCCTCCCAAATGGCTGGGACTGTGGGTGCGCATTATCACGCCTGGCTAATTTTTTAAAATGTACTGTAGAGACAGGGTTTCTCTGTGTTGCCCAGGCTGACTTCAAATTTCTAGGCTCAAGTTATCCTCCTGCTGTGACCTCGCAAAGTGCTGGGATTACAGGCTTGAGCCACCATGCCTGGCCCTCAATCTTTTAATTCTAAGTGTAGTTATTCAAAATTCTTTAAGAATTCACTTTGGGTCTATTTGTCTCCTCTACATGTTCATAGCTCTCAAATGTTGGTACTGATCTGCTATTGGAATTTTGAGTCAATTATTCTCACTTTTTTGTAGAAGAAGCAGCACTATCAAGGGACTGAAGTCTGACGAAGAGATATCCTCTCAACTATTTTTCAACCTGACTTTTTCATCATCATGTTTTCAGATATGCATCTCACCAAAAAAGTTGTTGTATGAAATAATATTGTTCTCTTAATTTAAAAAAAAATAGCATTTATGGGCTGGGCACAGTGGCTCATGGCTATAATCCCAGCACTCTGGGAGGCCAAGGCGGGAGGATCACCTGAGGTCAGCAGAATGAGACCAGCCTGACCAACATGGCAAAACCCTGTCTCTACTAAAAGTACAAAACTTAGCCGGGCATGGTGGTGGGTGCCTACAATCCCAACTATTTAGGAGGCTGAGGCAGGAGAATCACTTGAACCGGGAGGCACAGGTTGCAGTGAGCTGAGATCACGCCATTGCACTCCAGCCTGAGCAATAGACCAAGACTCTGTCTCAAAAAAAAAAAAAAAAAAAAAAAGCACTTACAACATTATTATAGATACTCATTTGTTTAACTTTGGAGATTTATTTTTTAAGAGCTTTACTTATCAACAACAAAACCAGCAATGGTGCTACATGACCTCAGATGGCTTTAGCATGTTTAAACCACAGATGTGACTACGTTTACACTAGTACTTAAAAAAAATCTAAAATGCCTCTTTGTTAAAACAAATGAAACCTAAATCACTAATGTGTACTATGTAATAGATAACAAAAATGTTTCAAGACAATTAGACTTAAGTGCAATTTGACATACATTTTTCTCTTTGGTTCTTAATGATTACCAATGTCAGATTCTTCTCTGTTTTTGCCTTTGAAACCAGAAATTCTCTTTCATCTAATTATTCCCATTATAAATGATATCACTTTGAATACATACAATAACTCCAACTCCACATAGTGGCTTCAACTGCAATTTAAATCTCAGTGTCTCCCATTATTCCTGTTGAAGACTATTGCTTCAATGTAATTTATTCAACATTCTTATCCAAAAGAAATTATTAATTGCACATCAAACTAAGTGCCAAGGCTCTATACCAGAGACAGAATAATGAATGAGAAAAACCTAGTCACTCTCATGGAATTTATAGTCTAACTGGGAAGACAGATATTGAAGAAGCAATTGTAAGATTGATGAGCATTACAATAAAAGTGGTACAGAATGTTTGTTATGGGAACATTTCTTTTCCCTCTGGACTTCAGGAGAAAAAAAACCGCTGGGTTAAAAAATATGAATGTATTTCCTCTCTAATTTCCTACTCCTGGCAACCCAAAAGAAAGATTTCACATAGGGAGTATCTGTATTAAGAAACAGAAACGAGTCCCTATGAATAAGTTTTTCTTCCTTTTTAAGAAAATAGAAACATCCCTTTTAGCAATAGGCATATTTCCAGCTTCCAGCTGCTCACTAGAGTTTTCTCTTGGTGGCTATAGTTGTTCATCACATTTTATAAGCTATTACTGTTTGGGAGATACTTACAAACAATCCTCAAAAAGTGATTGCATTCTTATGTTTTTAACAATTGTTAAAGCAGTTGTTAGATGTTATCTGCAAATGCGTTTCACAGGAGACTTGAAAAGACTGTGTTGGTCTAGATCTTGAAATACCTGGGGGCTCTTAGAGAAAAGATCCTGTTGATTCTAAGGCCATGTTTACAAAAGCATTTTTGCTATGAAAGTCATTTGGTGGATCTACCAGCACAGTTCAGCTTGTCAGGGAATAAGTAAATGAATGACTTGATATCTTCTGAAGAATCAGTGAGTCAACCTCAACCCCAGTGTTAACAGCAGCCTAAAAAACAGAAAAAAGTGGGTCACATCTGGTTAAAAATACCAGAGACATAAACTACTTTTCAAAAGGAAAACCTAGCATTATCTTTTAACCAAGACTAGGCCAAAAAGAAAATAAGTGATATGGAGAATCCTAACAGGATTTATGATAGGCCTAGAGACCAGCTTATTTATGTGAGTTCCTTTTTCTCCGTCAATCCTAGTTCACATCAAAGGGGAGGGGGCTTTGGCACTCAAGTCTTCCCCCAAACTCAGCCTCCTAACGAATCTGTGAGACCAAGTTAGCATTTCTATTGAATCCACATATTTTTTGACTGACAAACACAAAATACAATAGACCTGGAATAATCAGGCTGTGCATTTGAGTGAATGTCAACTCCTTATGGTAGAAAGAGCCCCGAACTGGCTAGGCACAGTTAGCTCATGCCTGTAATCCCAGCACTTTGGGAAGCCAACACTGGCAGATTACATGAGTCCAGGATTTCCAGACCAGCCTGGGCAACATGGCGAAACTCCCTTTCTACAAAAAAAAACTTTAAAATTTAGCCAGGTTTCGTGGCATGTGCCTATGTCTCAGCTATTCAGGAGGCTGAGGCAGGAGATCACCTGAACCTGAGGAGGTAGAGGCTATGAGCCATGATCATACCACTGCACTCCAGTCTGTGTGACAGAGTGAGACTGTCTCAAAAAAAAAAAAAAAAAAAAAAAAAAGAAGCCCTGAATCCTGGATCCTGGGAAGTGGGAAAATCTCTTAATTTCTCTTTCTCTCTCTCTCCCTCTCTCTTTTTTTTTTTTAATGGACTGAATTAGAAGGCATGGTAGTTCATACCTGTAATCCCAGCACTTTGGGAGGCTGAGGCTAGGAGTTTGAGACCAACCAACCTGGGCAACATAGCAAGACCATGTTCCTACAGAAAAATTTAAAAATTAGCCAGGCATTGGCCAACATAGTGAAACCCCATCTCTACTAAAACTACAAAAATTGGCCGAGCATGGTGACATGCACCTGTAGTCCCAGCTACTTGGGAGGCTAAGGCAGGAGAATCGCTTGAACCTAGGAGGCAGAGGTTGCAGTGATTCGAGATTGTACCACTGCACTCCAGCCTGGGCAACAGGACAAGATGGTCTAAAAAATAATAATAATAAATTAGCCAGGCATGGTGGCTTGTGCCTGTAGTCCCAGCAACTTGGGAGGCTGAGGTGGGAGGATCAATTGAGCCAGAGTGGTTGAGGCTGCAGTGACCCATGATCATGCCACTACTTCAGGCTGGGTGACAGAGCATGACCTTCTCTCAAAAAAAAAGGGGGTTGAACATCTGACATCTGAATCATTTGGGATGCTTTCTAAATGCAGATTCTGATTAGTGCTCTGGAATGGAGGTAGGTGGGACTGGTGTTAGGGATGAGTGTGGGTTGAGATATGTTTTTTTTTTTTTTTTTTTTTCTGAGAGAGAGTTTCACTTTTGTTTCCCAGGCTGGAGTGCAATGGCACGATCTTGGCTCACTGCAACCTCTGCCTCCCAGGCTTAAGTGAATTCTCCTGCCTCAGCCTTCCAAGTGGCTGGGATTGCAGGTGCATGCCACCACACCCAGCTAATTTTTTTTTTTTTTTTTTTTTTTGAGACAGTCTCGTTCTGTCACCCAGGTTAGAGTGCAATGGCGCGGTCTCACGTCCCTGCAAACTCCACCTCCCAGGTTCAAGCGATTCTCCTGCCTCTGCCTCAGCCTCCTGAGTAGCTGGGATTACAGGCATGCACCACCACGCCTGGCTAATTTTTGTATTTTTAGTAGAGACGGGGTTTCACCATGTTGGTCAAGCTGGTCTCAAACTTCTGACCTCATTATCCACCCGCCTCGGCCTTCCAAAGTTCTGAGATTACAGACATGAGCCACAGTGCCCAGCATAATTTTTGTATTTTTAGTAAAGACAGGGTTTCACCCTCTTGGCCAGGCTGGTCTCAAACTTTTGACGTCAGGTAATCCATCCACCTCAGCCTCCCAAAGTACTGAAATTACAGGCATGAGCCACCATGCCCAGCCTGAGATGTGTTTTCTAAAATCTCCATTCATGATTCTGCTGGGGACAAGTCACATTCTACTCTAAAATGCACAGGGATGATTTCAGGAAACACGGTTAATATCCCACAAGTAATACATTTGTACTACATGTACAAGTATTGTACTACGCGAAGTTTTACAACCTGTGCTGAAAATATAATATTTGTTATTCTTTCCTCCTATCTCCCAAAAGCTAATCTGGTTTGACCCCAGGGTTATAAACAGTAATCACAATGATAAAGTTAATAATACTAAAATTTACCATGTGCCAAACACTGATTTTGAAATTTCATATGTCTTCATATAAGACTCTTTATAGTGCTATGGGATATGGTATGACTATTACCCCCCTTTTATAGATGAAGAAACCAAGGCAAAGGGAAGCCAAGTAACTTACATATGACAACAATACCGTGTGTAACAAAGTATGCCAGGTAGATTCAGGATGGCTTAGGGGAACTTTCTGTCTGGAGAAACCCAAGTTGCTTCCCTCTAACATTGGGTGGCAGCGTGGTTTTATGCAAAAAGTCTAGGCGTTGGTGTGAGACACTTATTCATGGTGTGGCACAACCACTCACCGGCTATGTCATCTCAGGTGACCTTCCTTCACCCTGCCAGGTGTCTTTGTCAGCTCGGGCTGCCATAACAAAATACCACTGACTGAGTGGCTTACACATCAGAAATTTAATTCTCACAGATCTGGAGGTTGGGAAGATGCCTTCTTGCTATATCCTCACATATGGGGAAGGGAAAGGGCTCTGGTCTCTGGTCTCTCCCTCTTTTATAAAGGCACTAATTCCATCATGAGGGCTCCACCCTTATTGAGGCAGGAAAATAGAGTGCTGGGGTTACAGATGTGAGCCACTGGGCCCAGCATAATTTTTGTATTTTTAATAAAGACAGGGTTTCACCCTCTTGGCCAGGCTGGGAAGGTAGGGAACATAAAGCCGATTCACGCTTCAGCTGTGACAGGGAAGAGCCTCTCCAGAGGGTGTTTTCTGAGTAAAGGACTTTGTAACTTTATCCTCTCCATTTACATAGGGTATACACCAAGTAACCAATGGAATCCCCTGGAGGATATTTAACCCCCACAGATTGTGTAATGGTGCTCTGGAGCCCTTAGGCTTGGGCCCTGCTCCCACGCTGTGGAGTGCGCTTTCATTTTCAATAAATTTCTTCATTCTTTCCTTACTTTGTCTGTGTGTTTCGTCCAGTTCTTTGTGCAAGATGCCAAGTACCTGGACACCCTCCTCCAGTAACATTATGACTTCATTTAAACCTAACCCTTCCCTAAAGATCCCACCTCCAAATACCATTCGGCTGGCGATTAGGGCCTCAACAATGAATTCAGAGAGACGCAAACATTCAGTCCATTGCACTAAGATTCAGTTTCTTTATCTGTAAAATATGTGTCACACCTATTTATAAGGTTTGGGAACGAAATAAGATGTTTACTGACATTAACTCAGTCTCATAATAAAACCAAAGTAAAACATTCAAAATATGTATTGACTATTGTGTCAGGTACTTTTGAATAAAATGTAAAGAATGAAAACCTCTTATCAAATACTGTGTCTTCAGAGCTATGCTAAATGAGTTTATGCATTATATTCGTTTAATCCTTCATCAACCTTATGAAGTAGGTATCATGAAAACTGAGAGGTTGAATATTTTCCTGAAGTCACAACTGGTGAGTGGGGCTGGGCCTGGAGGCAGGGCCTGTGCTCCAAGGTGGTATGTTGTCTCTTCTGCTCAGACACAAATATGTAAAAAATTATTCAAATGTTCACAAAATAAATTTATATGGATTTTTGCTTAAAATAGTAGGAGAGAAATCCTTCCACTTAGGAGAGATTCCTATCACAGGAGAGAAATGCTCTTCTTAAAACAGAAGGAGAGAAATCAGTTTTCCACCTTTATGGTCACTGTCTCTGCTGAATAAAGATTGGGCCACGTGCTCTTACAATGGGACAAAATGGCCAAAAAGAACTCAGGAGTCCGGTTCTCTTTCTTGCCTCTCTCTTCCTTCCAGCCTCCCTCTTTGATGTCAACCTTCCATTCTTGATGCCTGTTCCTCCAAGCTTACCCAAGGCCAACTTTGAGGGAAGAAATGTAGCAGTGAAAGCATCGGCCCGAGGGCAACATTCTTTTCCAGAGCTAGAATTCTTCAGTGTATGAGCTGTCACCCAGCCCCTGGTTTTCTATTGCTGATTAGCCAAAGGGCTGTGGAAACATTTATACTCTCTCCTCTGGAAGAATTCTTCTGCAAGCTTTCACGCTGACATCCCAGCTTGAACGCCGAAGGGGCATCATACTTAAACAGAGAAAAGCTTCGTTTTGGGGGAAACTGATAAACAGGCTGGGGTTGAGTTTCCTTTTTAAAAACATTTTCTAGATTAAAGAAAATCAGTTCTACTTTTAATATGTTAAAAATGTGTTGGTGATGGAATTTGTGGGGAAAAATATAAGATGGTATTGAAGTGTTCTGAAGAAACTGCATCACCGTCACAAAACTATACAAGTGATATTACAGACAAAAGCTCTGACAAAAACCTCTTCTCAACAGAACCAGAAAAATGAATGCAACCTCGGGATCTCTGGCAGGATCCAAACGCTTGGCTTCTCAAGGTAACCACTGAGAGGCGTGAGGTCAGGCTCAGGAAGGTACCATGAAGAAACCGTACTATTCATCCAGCCAACTGGAGACACTTAATCGATCACAAAGAAAAATGAAAATTGCAACTCCTACAATTTAAAAAGGTTAGTCCCTGGAATCTTGGCTGTGTTGATGGCATCGACCCCTCAAGTTAATACTGGACAAACCACACTCTGTTATCCACTACCTTATTGTGAGCTAAGGGAAGATAAGCAAATATGCAGGGCTCTGATGCAGCTGGAGTGGGCCAGGTAACAGAAGAGCTCTGAAATAACCTTTTACTGGCACTGTCCTGGTAACAAATAACATTTAGTGATGATTAAATGAGTATTTATTCTCACCAAAGAAATATGCAAAAATTCCCTCATATGTCTTCGTCTCTTAATCTCTTTTCTTTCCAATCTATAATTTTTCTTTAACACAGCTTTCCTCTTTCACTTAGTTTCAACTTTATTTAATCTTTATATAAATAGCCTTAAATCCCATAGAGAAATCAGCAGGTCACTAAATAATTAAATACTTATTAAGAAAATGACAGTAAGAAATTTTTCTATTTCTTTCTCCTCTCTTTTTAAATGAAGGTTGGGTGACAGTCGGGTGATCTCAGGGCTAAAGTATTTGGCTTTCCCCATTGTTCAGGACTCCGGATAAGCCTTGGTAGGCAAGTGATCTACAATTAAGATGACAATCCCCATCCCCCTCCTTTGCATTTAGAAGTTGAGCCTTTGCGATTTTACAATGTGCTAGCATTCTAAAAGACTATTAACATTACTGCCTTTTTGGTTGATAAATTTGTAGTTATTATAACTACCCTGAGCTGAAAAATGAACTCGAGATTTTTGCAAATACACAAAAACTGCTCTTACTTTAGAAGAAAAGCAAAAACCAAAAAAAAAAAGAAAACCGAAAATCTCAGCTTTCATAATCAATTTGAACGGACAGCCATCAGAACAGTATTCCTTCCCCAAAGTGATGGGAAATTTGAAAAAAAAAACAAACAAAAACAAAACAAAACAAACAAAAAACAAACAAACAAAAAACCCTATTTTAAAAGATTTTGGAACCACAAAACAGACAAAAGTCCCAACTCTTAAAATTTGAAGTTAATAAACGGTTCAAAAATCATACTGTGCGAATTAATGAGACCTGTTTCCCCAAACACTCCCTGTTGTCTGTCGTCTTGAAGTTGAAGGAAGAAAAGGCTCTTTTTCCCACCCTTCCCCCACCCAGCAGGAGGAGCTGAAAATAGAGGCTTGGTAAGTGGACCTTCCAAGGGTTATCCCTTTCCAGAAAGCCTGAGTACAGTTAGTGCCACTACACAGGATGCTGGCTGAGTACAAGCCTGGCCGGAATTCCCAAAACAGGCACAGCCTGGGTGGGGCAGAAGCACGGTCCTCCAAATTCACAGCTGCTACCAGTTTCAAAACTGTTTTTAGAAGCCGCAGGGCTGGGAGGGGAACAGGTTCTGTTCACTTAGTGTGGCTCAGTTTGCAATTCTAGGACAGGAGCCAAATAGAGGATTTTCTCCCATAATTCTTAAAGATGACCTGTGCTCTCCACAGAGACGTAACGTTACAGACTTAGGACTCAGTGGACCTTTGGAGGTCATCTAGTGGATCTATCCATTCTACAGGCCAGGCAATGGAGGCTCAAAATATTAAGCAACTTGCGTAAGGTCACATAAATGTCTCTGAGAGAGCTAGGACTCTATTAGCTCAGAAAACCCAGTGTTTTCTTCCAACTTATTCATAGTTGATTATCCAAATAGAAATTACATTAAATTTTTTAGATATAAAACATAAACTTTGGCACATATATTTAAAATTTAACTGTAGTAAAATGCACATGACATAAAATTTATCATCTTATCCATTTTAAATATATGATACAGTGGCATTAAGTAAATTCATATTACTTATTCATTTATTTATTTTTGAGAGGAAGTCTTGCTCTGTCACCCAGGCTAGCTATAGTGCAGTGGCATGATCTCAGCTCACTGCAACCTCCGCCTCCTCGATTCAAGCAATTCTCCTGCCTCAGCCTCCCAAGTAGCTGGGATTACAGGTGCCCACCACCGTGCTCAGCTCATTTTTTTTTTTTTGTATTTTTTTAGTAGAAACAGGGTTTCACCATCTTGGCCAGGTTGGTCTCAAACTCCTGACCTCATGATACACCCGCCTTGGCCTCCCAAGGTGCTGGGATTACAGGCATGAGCCACTGTGCCCGGCCAAATTCACATTATTTTATATATATGTATTCAAATTTGGATTCCGTTTTTACCATTTCATTTTATGCATTTTGTTTTCTGCCTTTTCTATATTCTTTTATATTCCTTCTTGACATTTTGTGGATTACATTTCATGTTTTGTTTTTTCTTATTCTATTTTTTCCCTTTATTAGTTGAGAACTTACACCTTTGCTTTTTATATTTTATGGAGTGCCCTAAAATTTATAACATGTATATATATATGTATACACACTCACATACATAGATATATATATATATACATGTATGTATGTGTGTACTTTAATTAAGTCTATAATTTAATAAAGTCTTCAGTTAATCATTGTTTTACCCTCCTGAACAAAACACATAGCTTTGGTTTTTTGGTTTTTATTTATTATTTATTTATTTTTTAGGTTTTTGAGAAACCAGTGGTATTTGGTTACATGAGTAAGTTCTTTAGCGGTGATTTGTGGGATTTTGGTGCACCCATCATCTGGACAGTAAACACTGAACCCAATTTGTAGTCTTTTATCCTTCATTCCCCTATATACATATATTTAAATGCCCAGTATCTACATGGCAATTGAAAGTGTCAGTCAAAAATATCTTTCCCCTTATCAGTTGATTACTTAATGGACACATACCATGTGACCCTACATAGTGGGATCAGATAGCCTTTGGGCCCTCAAGGAGCTTATTTGTTCAGGAGACTCAATATATAAATGGAATATAACTATAAAACACAGTATCTAATATGTTTTAAATGATGGTACGCTCAGTAAATGTGAAGAATTCAAAGGACACATCATTTCGGGATGAGTACTCAGGAAAAGCTTCAACAAGAAGGTAGACTTGAGCAACATTAATATGAGCGGGCACTCCAGATGAAAGAACAGAGTGATCATGGGGGTGAGCTGTAAAAGATGTTCAACAAAAAGTGACTAGAAAAGTCTGAGTATCCAGCCTGGGTTGGTATTAGACTATAGATAAATGGCCATTGCACATTGCTATTATTAGACATTAGATAAATGGCCAGTTTTATCTTATAAGCAATTGGGAGCCACTGAAGACCTTCAGATAAGGATAACATGATTACCATGTTAACAATTGGATTTGATGGCAAAGTGTAGGATGGATTGAAGGAGGAAGAGTTGTGTGAGGCCAGGTAAGAGGTCAATACAAAAGTTCAAGTACAGGCCAGGCATGCTGGCTCAGCCTATAATCCCAGTGCTTTAGGAGGCCGAGGTGGGCGGATCACCTGAGGTTAGCAGTTCGAGACTAGCCTGACCAACATGGAGAAACCCTGTCTCTACTAAAAATACAAAATTAGCTGGGTGTGGTGGTGCATGCCTGTTATCCCTGCTACTCTGGAAGGCTGAGGCAGGAAAATCGCTTGAACCTGGGAGGCAGAGGTTGCAGTGAGCCGAGATCATGCAACTGCACTCCAGCCTGGCCAACAAGAGTGAAACTCCATCTCAAAACAAAACAAAACAAAACAAAACAAAAAACAAAAGTTCACCTTTCGGCTGGAACTGCCATCTTCCCGTAATTCATCAAAATGACAAACACAAAGGGAAAGAAGAGAGGCACTCGATTTATGTTCTCCAGGCCTTTCAGAAAACATGGAGTCGTTCCTTTGGCCACATATGTGGGAATCTATCAGAAAGGTGATACTGTAGACATCAAGGGAATGGGTACTGCTCAGAAAGGAAGCCCTGCAAGTGTTACCATGGCAAAACTGGAAGAGTATACAGTGTTACCCAGCATGCTGTTGGCATTGTTGTAAACAAACAAGTTGAGATTCTTGCCAAGAGAATTAAAGTGCGTATTGAGCACATCGAGCACTCTAAGAGCTGAGATAGCTTACTGAAACTCATGAAGGAAAATGATCAGAAAAAGAAGCCAAAGAGAAAGGTACCTGTGTTCAACTGAAGCGCCAGCCTGCCCCACCCAGAGAAACACACTTTGTGAGAACCAATGGAAAGAAGCCTGAGCTGCTGAAACCTATTCACTATGAATTCATGGCATAATAGGTGTTAAAAAACAAAAAACAAACAAACAAAAAACCTCTGGACTGTAAAACAAAACAAAACAAACAACAACAACAACAAAAAGTTCAAGTACAAAGGCAAGTTTAAGTATGGTGGTCAGATTGAAAATATCCTATCAATCGTGATACAATATCACCTATTGATAATGTAGATATGTGAAAAAATGTAATGAAGAATCAATAGAACTTTTTAATCAATTAGATTTTGAGTGTGGGGAGGAGAGGCAGGAAAATTGGGTTCAAGCTGGAGTGAGATAATATTGAAGATAATATTGAAGAGAGTTCCAGTTTTAGATGTGCCAATAAGGAAAAAATAGACGTCCAAGTAGAAAAGAGAAAGTGCTTTGAAAAAATGTAAAGAGCCGTGCAACTGCAAAGCATTACTATTCAAAACATTTTTAAACAAATGCTTTTGGTTTTTATCTTCCTCTTTGGGCACAGTTTCAATAGTATTGGTCTCACTAACTTAACCAGCTGAGATGGGAAGGATTAAGTTGATCACAATGTATGACTTACTCGTCATACAGAAGTTTAAGGCTCGTAACTCAAAGGTTACAAAATGCCAGTTTTACTTTATAATAATGGAAAAATAATAGGAGACATAAAGGCCTGAGTATTCTTTCAATTGAGAATATTCCTGTGGAAAATGAAAAATGCCGCCAACAAATTGATGATTGTTTTATGTTAAGCTGCTGGGTTTAAACATTTCAACCTGATGCTTTTCCTATAAAATAAATTTAGAAAATATTGTGTAGGATAGTGTGTACTACAGTGTGGGATCAGATCAAATGAAGCTTCATTGTTTTAAAGTCACTTAATTTGCCACTATTGTGACCTAGAAATGTTGCACCACAAAGCAAAGGGAGCTCTGTTAACTACGAAGTCAGCAGGACTCTAGTTTTCCTCCTTTCTTTCTCTTATCAGGAAGGACTTATCCATTGGCACAGTAGGCATAATGCCTAAGGCTTATGATACTTTTAAGGGGCCTATGAGATTCTACTAAATTTTGCCTGAGAAGGAAAAACATGGAAATACTTAAAGTTATATCAAAAATACATTTTAATATTACTATTGGAGTGTGAGGGGCCCAAAGAGTCAAAGTGCCTAGGCCTCATGGCAGTCATAATGCAGACCTGCCTCCTGTGCTTAAATCTGAGTCTCCAATTCTAACCATAAAACCATTGCTTGTCGTATTATTCTGTAAAAATGTATAAATTTTGTGAGCCTGTTTTTTCTTAGTTTTTATTAAAATATATAAACATAATTTTAATTATCACCAGGTTCCACAAAGTTTGCCAAGACAAATAGTCTCCCACCTTATTTTCCATATCCCTGTTCCCAGAGGTGTTTACTTTTAACTTTCAAAGATGCTTCATCCATTATGTAACTCCATTTCTCTAAGTAACATATTTATAATGTTATTATTATTATTATTTTCAGGTTTAGACATTATCTATTGACTTCCTTTGATGAAGATGAGTATTTAGGTATTTTATCTCCTCCATCTTTACCAAATAAAGTCATATATACTTTATAGCTATTCATTCTCCTTATTTAGGTTTATCTTATTTCTGATTAACTCAACATTCAGGGTTAACATTGCTGTGACTCTGGAGGCTATTCAGTGTCAAGTCAGATGGGCAACTATGATGACTTTTTCTTGACTGTACAACTTTTTCCTCAGTTAAGAATTGTCACGTTTTCTCATTTGCCTAATTTTGCTGGTACACACTTATCACTAATCCATACTTCCCACCAGATGGTTAAATCTTTTCTTGATACAATCATTCATATTGGGTATTATCTCAGTTTTACTGTCTTAAGTTTATTCTGGAGCACTTGGGCCTCTAAGTGTCCAGATGGGTTGCCCCCATGCTTTGTACATCATCCCGAGTAAGTGTGGGAATTCCTTTTGCATTTCTTTTATGTTGGATTTCTTTTACCTGTAACTCTTGCATTCATTTTTCTAGACTTACTCCACTATTTTGGTGGTGCACATCCTGCAGTAACTCCCTCAGAAAAATATGTGTATGGGAGAGGGGTAAAGTTTTTGACTAAAAGATATGTACACTCACACTTAGTTCAGAAGTTGGCTAGATATTCAAGAAAATCCTGCACAACAAAGAGCAAAGCTGGAGGCATCCTGCTAGCTGACTTCAAACTATACTACAAGGCTACAGTAACCAAAACAGCATGATACTGGTACAAGAATAGACATATAGACCAGTGGAACTGAAGAGAGAACTGAGAAATAAGAACACACACCTACAACCACCTGATCTTTGACAAATCTGACAAGAACAAGCAATGGAGAAAGGATTTCCTATTTAATATATGGTGCAGGGAGAACTGGCTAGCCATATGCAGGAAATTGACACTGGACCCCTTCCTTACACAATATACAAAAATTAATTCAAGATGGATTAAAGACTTAAATGTAAAACCCACATCTATAAAAACCCTAGAATAAAATCTAGGCAATACCATTCAGAACATAGCCACAGGCAAAGGTTTCATGACAAAAACATCAAAAGCAATTGACACCAAAGCAAAAACTGACAAATGGGATCTAGTTAAAATAAAGAGCTTCTGCAAAGGAAAATAAACCATCACCAGAGTGAATAGACAACCTACAGAATGCAGAATGGGAGAAAATTTTTGCAATCTATTCATCTTACAAAGTTTTAATATCCAGAGTCTACAAGGAACTTCAGTAAATTTACAGGGTAAAAAAAAACTAACCCCATTAAAAAGTGGACAAAAGTGATGAACAGATACATCTCAAAAGAAGATGTACATGCAGCCAACAAACATATGAAAGAAAACTCAACACCACTGAGCATTAGAAAAATGAAAATCAAAACTACAATAAGGTACTATCTCGTGCCAGTCAAAATAGCTACTAGTAAAAATTCAAAAAACAACAGATACTGGCAAAACTGTGGAGAAAAAGAAACACCTTTACACTGTTGGTGGGAGTATAAATAAGTTGAACCATTATGGAAGACAGTGTAGTGATTCCTCAAAGACCTAGAGGCAGAAATACCATTTACCCAGCAATCTCACTACTGGATATATGCCCAAAGGACTATAAATCATTCTATCATAAAGATACACACGCACATATGTTCATTGCAGCACTATTCACAATAGCAGAGACATGGAATCAACCCAAATCCTCACTGATGATAGACTGAATAAAGAAAATGTAGCGTGTGTTTATATACATGTGCATATATGTATGCATACACATATATATGTATGCATATATATATATATATATATATATATATATATATATGCACAATGGAATACTATGCAGCCATAAATAGGAATGATAGGAATGATATCATGTCCTTTGCAGGGACATTGATGGAATTGAAAACCATTATTCTCAGCAAACCAATGCTGGAACAGAAAACCAAATACCACATGTTCTCACTTATAAATGGGAGCTAAATGATGAGAACACATGGACACATGGCAGGGGAGCAACACACACTGGGGTCTGTCAGGGTGGGGTTGGTATGGGGAAAGGTATAGCAGCATGAAGAATAGCTCATGGATGCTGGTGATGGGATGATCCGTGTAGCAGACCACCATGGCACATGTTTACCTATGTAACAAACCTGCACGTCCTGCACATGTACCCCTGAACTTAAAAGTTGAAGGGAAAAAATTGACTAGATATTTAATGCTCTTCGGAAATCATTGCCCTTCGGAATTTTGAATGCATTGCTCCATTATCTTGTAAGTTCCTATGTTGCTGCTGAGAAGTTCAGAGCCCTTTTGATTTCTGATACTGTGTATGCAATCTTCCTTCCCCACCCCCCTGGAAACTTGTAAAATCTCATTGATGCCATTGTCTTAGTCAGTTTGGGTGTTTGTAGCAAAGTACTATAGACTGAGTGGCCTATACACAACCCAGCTTTATGTCTCACAGCTCTGGGGGCTGGAAGTCCAAGATCAGGGTGCCAGCATGGTCAGGTTCTGGTGAGGGCTTTCTTCTAGGTTGCAGATGGCCATCTTCTTGTTATATCTTGACTTCGCAGAAAGAGGGAAAGAGCTCTGTGGGGTCTCCTTTTATAAGGACACTAATCCCATTTATGAGGCTCCACCCTCAAAAACCTAATTACTTCTCGAAGGTCCCACCTCCTAATACTATCACATTGGGGATTAGGATTTCAGCATGTAAACTGGGGGGTATGGGGAGACATAAACATTCCGTCCCTAAGTCCTGTGTTCTGAAATAGCTCTGGGATATGTCTTGATGTGGGTCTGTTTTCATTGCTGGATACTCAGTGACCCTTTCACACTGTAGACATGTATCCTTCAATTTTCAGAAATATTTAATTATTTCATTCATTAAATAATTGCTTTTTCTAATCTATCTTTGAGGAACTTCTTCAGGACTGGCCGTTTAATTTGCATATGTTTTACCTGTTATTTTACATGCTTTTTTCTTTCTTTCTGGGAGATGTCTTCAACCTTTTCTTCCAATTCATCTATTGAGTTTTCATTTTTACAACGTTTAAATTTATTTTTTGTACTCTGTAAGTTTATTTTGTTTCATTAATTTAAAATCTTCTAATATCTCTCCATATATTACTATTATTATTATCAAAAGATGAGGGGGAACAGCCAGACACAGTGGCTCTTGGCTGTAATTCGAGCACTTTGCTCCCAAAGGTGGGTGGATTGTTTGAGCACAGGAGTTCAAGACCAGCCTGACCTGTCATATATGACAAGACCTGTCATGTATGATAAAACCCTGTCTCTACAAAAAATGCAAAAAATTGTGAATCATGGTGATATGCACCTGTAGTCTCAACTACTTGGGAGGCTGAGGTGGGAGGATTGCTTGAGGCCAGCAGTTGGAGTTGCAGTGAGCTGAGATTGCACCATTGCACTCTAGTATTGGCAACACAACAAGACCCTGTCTCAAAAAAAAAAAAAAAAAAAAAAAAAAAAATTGGTGGGGGGCAGGCACGGTGGCTCACGCCTGTAATCCCAACACTTTGGGAGGCTGAGGCAAGCAGATCACTTGAGGTCAGGAGTTTGAGACCAGCCTGGGCAACATGGTGAAACCCTGTCTCTACTAAAAATACAAAAAATTAGCTGGGTGTGGTGGTGGGTGCCTGTAATCCCAGCTTCTTGGGAGGCTGAGGCAGGAGAATTGCTTGAACCCAGGAGGTGGAGGTTGTAGTGAGCCAAAATTGCGCCACTGTGCTCCAGCCTGGGCTACACAGGGAGATCCCGTCTCAAAAAAAAAAAAAAAAAAAAAAAAAAAAAAAGGTTATATATTAGTTCTTTTTCAAACTGCCAATAAAGACATACCAAAAACTGGGAACACAAAGGTTTACTTGGACTTAGAGTTTCACATGGCTGGGGAGGCCTCAGAATCACGGCAGAAGGTAAAAGACACTTCTTACATGGTGGCAGCAAGAAGCAAAATTGAAAACCCCTGATAAACCCAACAGATCTAGTGAGACTTATTCACTATCTCGAAAACAGCATGGGAAAGACCAGCCCCCGTGATTCAGTTCACTCTCCCTGGGTCCCTCCCACAATGCATGAGACTTCTGGGAGATACAATTCAAGTTGAAATTCGAATGGGGACACAGCCAAACCATATCAGGGGTCTTGCTATGGTGTCCAGGCTGATCTCTAACTCCTGGCTCAAGTGATCCTTTTGCATAGCTGGGACTACAGGCATGTGCCACCTTGCTGGACTTCTCTCTGTAGATATTAAAACTAATTTAAAAAGAAGTTTTATTTATTTATTTATTTATTTTTTGAGACTGAGTCTCATTCCGTTGCCCAGGCTGGAGTGCAATGGTGTCATCTTGGCTCACTCGCTTGAACCCTCCGTCTCCTAGGTTCAAGCCATTCTCCTGCCTCAGCCTCCTGAGTAGCTGGGACTACAGGTACCTGCCACCACATCCAGCTAATTTTTCCATTTTTAGTAGAGATGGGGTTTCACTGGGTTACCCAGGATGGTCTCTATCTCCTGACCTCGTGATCTGCCTGCCTCGGCCTCCCAAAGTGCTGGGATTACAAGGCGTAAGTCACTGTGCCTGGAAAGCTAAATTTTTTTTTTTCCTGATAACCTAGGCTTTGTTTCCTTCAAGTTGCCCTTTGCTGTTTATGTATTTTATTTTAACATTTTTTCGAGAGGCTATCCTCAGATGTCTGATAATTGTTGTCTCTCATGATTTAGGGTGTCACAATAAAAAGCTGAGCAGAAGCTCTCTGAACATGGGTGGCTTTCATTTCTTCACTGACGTGGGTCAGCTATTTTGACTTGGAACTTCCACTATCTATCTTTCTGTGTTTCCTCTTGGGCTGTTCAGATTCCCCACAGAAGGCACTTTCAGTCTGCTGTATGAATAGGGAAGGCCTGACTGCCTGTATTCTGGTTGTCATACTGGGAGAGGAGGCGGGTGGTGTCAATCCCCTTTGTTTTTGGTACCATTCTCCTACCCTTGACTTGTGCCCCTGTTTCAGAGACCCTCTGGTTTCTCTGTTCTAAGAACAGAGTTCTAATCTTCTTCTGTGGTTGCAGCTGCCTAGCTGTGCAGGGTGGGCCATGGAATTGAAGAATCTAACGATTTCTTTCAACCTGTCCCCATCACCCTCCACTTCCAGGGAACCTGGTGCCTTCAGTTCCTGGGCTTTTGTCTGACATTTCAGTGGAAATTATAGATATTTTTTCTTAGCTGCTCCCACTGCTGACTTAGGGTTAGGCTTTTTCAGGCCTGCAAAGTCAATTTCCATTTGGCCATCTTCTTCCCTGCTTCAAAGGTGGTGTTGTCATTCTCTCCCTCTTCTTGGAGTTTTATGCCTTAAAATAAGTCCTTTTGGTGTAGTTTCAGCAGGGTTTGGGAAGAAGCAAAGGGTTCAATCTCCGTTTTCACCTGGCAGTCACTGCAATTGAGTGTTTGATTATAAAGAGTTTGAACAGCCTCTTGCCGACAGGGCAACATGACAAAATCCAGTCTCTACGGAAAAAAAAAAAAAAAAAAAAAAAAAAAAATAGCCAGGTGTGGTGGCAGTTGCCTGTAGTCCCAGTTACTCTGGAGGCTGAAGCATTAGGATCACTTGAACCCAGGAGGTGGAGGTTGCAGTGAGGTAAGATCAGGCCTCTGCATATCAACCTATCAACCTGGATAACAGAGGGAAACCCTGTCTCAAAGAAAAAAAAGTTTGAAGGGCAGGAGAGGTGGCTCATGCCTGTAATCCCAGCACTTTGGGGAAACAGAGTGAAACCCCGTTTCTACAAAAACTACAAAAATCAGCCAGGTGTGGTGGCCCGTGCCTGTAGTCCCAGCTACTTGGGAGACTGAGAGGGGAGGATCACTTGAGCCTAGGAGGTAGAGGCTACAGTGAGCAGTGATAGTGACAATGCACTCCAGTCTGGGCGCCAGAGACCCTGTCTCAAAAACAAAAAGAAAAACAAAAAACTATGAGTATTGATTTTTATATAAAAACAATAACTTATGGGGCTTTTAAAATATTGGATGATTATTTTATAAACGTCTATGGTCATCTGGCCAGTCTTAACACAGTGGTTTCTGTCCTCTTGCGTTGCTATAGGATTACCCAAAGCTGGGTAATTTATAAAGAGAAAAGGCCTATTTGGCTTGCAGACTGTACAGGAAGCACCAGCATCTGCTTCTGCAGAGAGACTCATGCTGCTTCCACCCATGGCGGAAGGAGAAGGGCAGCCAGAGTGGGCAGATCACCTGGCCAAAGAGAAGAAGGGAGATGCCAGGCTTTTTTTTTTAACAAGTGGTTTTCAAGGGAACTAATTGAGGCAGAACTCATTTATTACCTCAAGGACTGTACCAAGTGCTTCATGAGGAATCCTCCCCCATGACCTCAAATCCCTCCCATTAGACCCTGCCTTCAACATTGGGGATCAAATTTTAACATGACATTTGGAGGGGACAAATATCCAAACTATATCACACAGCTATTGCATTAACCCAATGCTTTGCAAATTTGAGTAATGTTCTAACCCTACTTATGGAAAAATAAAATCTATAGATTTCTGGTGCTGAATTATATTATTTTAATTACAACGTTATTTAAATGTGTATAAACAAACATGCACATTTATACTTATAGCTCTTGTCCATTTATATAAGCAAAGGCAAAAAAAAAATACAACAAAAGCATGTATTTAATTCAAATTAACAACATAAATTTGATGTGACAGATTAGGCTTGGGGCGGTGGCTCACGCCTGTAACCGCAGCACTTTGGGAGGCTGAGGCGGGTGGACATGAGGTCAGGAGTTTGAGACCAGCCTGGCCAACATAGTGAAACCCCACTTCTACTAAAAATACAAGAATTAGCAGGGCATGGTGGCGCACACTTGTAATCCTGGCTACTTGGGAGGCTGAGGCAAGAGAATCACTTGAACCCAGGAGGCAGAGGTTGCAATGAGCTGAGATTGTGCCACTGCACTCCAGCCCACCGACTGATAGAGCAAGACTCCGTCTCAAAAAAAAAAAAAAAAAAAAAGTGACATTATTTTAATGCAGCAACATTGCTGCTCTAAATATGAGTATGGTGTTATTGCTGTGTCATAGCTTCTTTTAAGCTCTTCATATGCTGCAGTGTGTTGTATGAGAGGGAAGTTCATCCATCTCTCCCTGAATTTGAAATACAGAGAAACCATTTTTCAGATAGCAAGATTTGTTGCCATACAAGCACGACTTAGCCAGAATGCAGCTTTTGCCTGCTGAGCCTGCATCTGTTCTTATTATATTAGTCTCTAACAAATATGACAAAACTTCATCATGCCAAGGGGATCATAAATGCAAAAAAGAATTTTGCCCTTCTTTTAATTTAGACATATTTTCTGAGGAATTTTTGTACTGCACACATGAGTTGACTTGTGACAGGAGTAGGTCCTTAGCTCTTTGAAAGCTTTCCTGGAGAAGGTGTCTATTTTCTCAAAGGAGGAAAATAGTATGTACTTATGTAGAATTACTGAAAAGAAAAGCACCTTTTCCTGGATTTTCTTCACAAAGTAAGAGCAAATACTAGGTGAATGAAGCTGCGTGTTGGGGGAAGGGGACACTGGATGTGGTACTACCATTTCGTTCTCGGGAAGATGGCCACCAGTTTGAGGTCTGTGGTAATTTGAACTATAATGAAAAACAATGTGTCCTAATTTTGTAAAACAAAATAATTGACTTTGTTAAAATAATCAATATTTAGAAGTGTCTGCATCACTCCAATAGATTACCTAATATTTTCGTCTTTTACTGTGATGGACTCCTAGGCTCACTTAGCGAGAAACACCCAGTAATTATTGGGAGGCACTCATCAGTGCATCGGAGCTCCCTGCTAGTTCTCCAGGGAAGAAATCCACCTAGTGTCTGGTCCTACCTTCCAGGCCCTCGATTTAAGATGGGAAACTCGTGTAGCAATATTTGTTTACTTAAGAGAGGGTCTCACTCCATCACTGAGGCTGGAGTGCAGTGGTACCATCACTGCTCACTGCAACCTTGAACTCCCAGGCGCAAATGATCCTCTCACCTCAGCCTCCCAAGCAGTTGGGTCTACAGGCGTGTGCCACCACGCCCTACTAATTTTTATTTATTTTTTATGTTTTATTTCTGGTAGAGACAGAGTCTTACTATGTTGCCCAGTCTGGTCTATAACTCCTGGGCTCAAGTGATCCTCCCTGCCTCAGCTTCCCAAAGTGCTGGGATTAGAGGCGTGAGTCCCTGTGACTGGCCATGTCTTTGAAAAGCAGAGTAAGAAAGCAGAGGAATTTGGCATCCACCAAAAAACTATGAGCGTTTTCTAAAAGGGAATAATGGATGATAAGGCAGGGCCAGTTGATTAATACCATAGCTTGATCAGGTGCGGGTGTAAGTCATGTTGGCCATCTCTCCTCCATACAGAGAGGTGGTGTCCAGAGAGAGGAGTCCCCAAAGTAACGTGGGAGGAGGAGTATGGGCCATGGAGACAGCAGATCCCTTACAAATGAGCCGACAGTTTAGAGTCTGCCTTCCAGAGGGGCAACGAAAACATTGAACTGACCTCATTCAGCCTTCCTGTTTGACGAGTTGCACTGGAGCAGGAGGAGGCACAGTCCAGGCTAGAGGGGTGTATCTTCTTGCAAGTGAATTCCAAGGGTGTGTCCAGGAACCTGAACCTTGCCTCTGGGCAAGGAAGCTGCAGAGCTAGGCTGAGGGTTAGGGCTCTTGCCAAAAAGGCTGCGATTTAGGGCACGTTCCAGTTCCAACAGCCAGCTGGAGTCTGTCAGGAGAACCAGTGTAAAACTAGGCATAGGAGATGTCTGACCATGGCCTGGAAATATAGACAGTGATCCCCCACCCGCTGCTTACCAGGCTAAGGCTGCAAACGTGTTTGGGTTAGCACGCGTTAGGTAGCTGTGGAGACCTTGTAGGATTTCAACAGAAGGAAATGTTTCTCTGCAACTTGCCACCATTCATACATAGTCCCTGCTCTTCCTTTGCCTGAAGCCTTCTCATAGGCCTGCTCTTTTTCAGGTTAATTTTTATATTAGACTGGGCTCATTCAGTTGCAAGTGACAGAATTCCAATACACATTAACATTCAGGATAAAGGGAGTGATAGGGCACTGCCTATGGAAGCCAGTGACTCTTGCATCTTCAACTCTTTCTCTGTATATTTTCAGCTCCCAGTGCAATGGTGTAATCTCCTTCTATAGAAGTGGAACTCCAGTCAGCAGTAGGAGCAGGAGAAGGGAATGGAGGGATTATGTCTCAATTTTATGTTACTCCAGGTAACTAATTCCAAAGGAAAAAAAAAAAAAAAAGATAACTTTCCCTTTCAATGTTACCATGAAAATGCCTCAGCAAGGACTCCGATGGGCTTAACCTAGATCTCTGTTCTCTTCGTAGACTAATTACCGTGGTTGGGGAAGGGGCCCTATGATTGTCTATTCCTGGGTCATGAGCCCATCCCCCAGGCTAAGTGATTGGCAGTCCCATAAAATGATCTACAGCCACACAAAATTTGATTGGAGCAGAAAAGGGAACCTCTAAAGGAGGAGTAATATTCCTTCAATGAAAGTGGAAAGATGCCGGGCACAGGCAAGACAACGGTGCCTTTTAGGGTTCCTACTCAACTGCTAAGGCTCAACTCAGGTGTCACTTCTTGGTACAGCCCATTCATGTCCTTTCTGTTGGGTTATGTGTCCCTCTCCAGGCTCATGTTACATTTTGGCTGTGCTGGTGTACTCTATTAATTTATAAATGTCTATCTATGTGTTGGTATTTCTCACGAGACAGTGAGCTCTTTGAAGATAACCACTGTGGCCTGTCCTATTTGCATATCCTGCTTTGCAGCAGATAATGGAAGTTCCAGGAATGTTGTCAATAAAGAATGAATGAAGACAATCACAGAATGACAGCAAATCCTCTTGAGAGAAAGGGGAAAGGAACATAATAAAAGTAAAAAGTACCAGATTTGGTAGTAAATGCTTTATATTAACCAACGCATTTGATTCTCACAACACTTGAGGGAGGTATTATTCTTTTTACTTTACAGGTAGGAAGCTAAAGGTTAAGTTCCTCAAGCCCACATGGCTAATAGCTGTCAATATCACAATGAGCATTTAGGTAACTTAAATCTAGCCTAGTTCTCTTTCAACTACACTCTTTCTTCCCCCACCTCCTCTGCTCTTCTGGTTAACAATGAACTCATGTAACATAGGGATCTTCTTCTCTTTTCACTTCTTAGTAGTTTGGACATTTTCACCCAATAGATTGTTTTGTTTTACCTAAAGTTATTCCCTGATCAGCTTTGTATCTTTCATTTGCTTCTTTGTAAAATCAGAAGGTTGATGGAGAGGCTCTGTAAAATCCTTTTCAGCACCAACATTATGAAATTATACAAACTAAATTAAACCAAGTAAAATTTGCAAGTAGGATAAACTCAGCATAGCCTGTGTTTCGTTCAGGTTTTCCCCAAAGGGGGTGCTCTGGGTTTTCTACCCTCCACTCTCTCTGTGCATTTTCCTTCTCTTCTTGGGGTTTCCTTTATTCTCCCATTTTGTTCAATCAGTTGCTCTTCTCTGCCCAAAAACTCAGTCCTTTTATTTTGCTCTTAGCTTCTTTGGACTCCACATTTCAGCTCCTGTATCCTCAATATTCCTGTCCTCCTGTCCTCTCATCATTAGACATTCTCTTCAGAGCCTCCTTTCCTCAGAACTGGGCCATGCATTTAACCTCTCCCAGGGTGTTAACAATGGTAGGTGACCTCCAGGATGGTCTGAGTCAAATGAAACACGTGAATTCAGAGAGGGAAAGCTCATCATAGGTACTTCAAAATTTTGCTTGATCCATTTGGATTTTTACTTTGGTAGGGCCATTTCTTGACCCCTCCAATCACCTAAAGTGACCTATTTGAGGCTGGGCCCACAGGGTGCAGAGGCTCAGAGTGTGGCTCCTTGGCCATCCTGATCTAAACCTGAGTTGCGGATTAAACCTGCAGCTTCCTGGGCGACGTCGGACTTACTCAATCAGAATTTCTAAGGAACGGCAGTCAATGTGAATTCAAAATATATTCTCTGGGTAATTATTGAGTGCAATAAGTTGCAAGGGATTCAGCCTTTGTGCTATTTATTCTCTAAAAGTTTCATGTGCTATTATTTTTTGTTTCTTTAATTCCATCACAAAAATTATTTATATGATAAAATTTTATCAACTTGCCCAAATACTAGATGTTTGAAGAATTTATCAGCAATACTTAGCAAATAATCCAGTATCTATTATACACAAACTCCAGATTTATATTTTTTTGACCTGAAAAATATAAGAAAAGTTAAATTCCCTAACCTTTTTTCCTCTCTTAAATGTTTGTATATGGGGCTTTAATCATAGCCAATACTGAAGGTAAAGCTAAAGGAGTGTCTCGATTTTTTAATATATTCTGTATTTCCCCATGTTTCTACTGTTTAAAGAGAAACTGCATTTACACATTCTTGCACAAAGTTTGGTAGCAAATGTTTTCTTTTTGGTTCTTATGTTAGGATGCAGTTCCCTGTATATGAACAATATTTATTTGAATCATGTCTGTATACACTATACATACAAATACTTACATCTTTATATATGAACCTATATATACGCTGCTCATATCACAGTTTTCTCCTTTGTCAAAGGCTTTCCTCCAGTGAGATTAACTAATCTTTCTTTAATTTTCACTGTTCTATTGTGACTGCAGGGCAATTCTGACTTTGGGTTAACAGCAGACCCAAGGCCACATTCCCATCATTCTCTCCAGATGCCCTACAGCAATCTGATCTTTGGCATGAGCAGACAAAACCCCACTGGGCATCCTTGTTGCAGGCCCTCTACCTCTGAGGCCCGTCTGGACCTTACCTTGCCTCACCTAGATTCTCTGGATGTGAAGGAAGATCACACTGTGCCTTAGGGAAATACAGCCCTCTGTGGTCAAGATCTCTTACCAAATGTAGTTTCCCCACTGAATAAAGAAAGTGCAGGGGGACAGGACCAGCTTGAGATCTCTTGATGACTCCATCAGCAAGAATTTTCTTTCATTTCTTTTCTCTCTTTCTTCTTCTCTTGATCATTCCATCAATACTTTCTTTCTCTCCCTTCCTCCCTTTTCTTTCTTTCCTTCTTTTCTTTGTAGGAAATGCACCAAAGAGGCTAAAGAAATTCTTATTGGCCAGGTGCAGTGGCTCACACCTGTAATCTCAGCACTTTGGGAGGTGAAGGCAGGTGGATCCCCTGATGTCAGGAGTCCAAACCAGCCTGGCCAACATGGAGAAATCCTGTCTCTACTACAAATACAAAGATTAGCTGGGCATGGTGGTGTGCACCTGTAATCCCAGCTACTCAGGAGGCTGAGGCACGAGAATTGCTTGAACCTCTGGAGTGTAGTGGCACTATCTTGTCTCACTGCAACCTCCACCCAGAGGTTCAAGCAATTCTCGTGCCTCAGCCTCCTGAGTAGCTGGGATTACAGGTGCACACCACCATGCCCAGCTAATCTTTGTATTTGTAGTAGAGACAGGATTTCTCCATGTTGGCCAGGCTGGTTTGGACTCCTGACATCAGGGGATCCACCTGCCTTCACCTCCCAAAGTGCTGAGATTACAGGTGTGAGCCACTGCACCTGGCCAATAAGAATTTCTTTAGCCTCTTTGGTGCATTTCCTACAAAGAACATCAGTCTCTGCCTGGGGAGAAGGGCTAGAAATAGGTAGGGCACAGGTCCCCAGGTAAATCTCTGTAAGCCACCATGGCCGATGTGTCAGGCAGGTCACTCTTTGCACAGAAGATGGCTGTTGGCCCCATGTTTCACCTCTTACAGGCGTCGAGGAAGCTTGATTAAACATTTCTCAGAGCTTAAAATCCCAGAAATTGTAGGACCCCAAAAGGGTGTTTTTCAAAATTTTTGAGCTAAAATGATGTATTACAGTTTGTAAATTATGAAGTGCATCACAAATATTAATTTAATTGACAACATCTTCAAACCCTCCAATGTGGTCTTATTATTTATTTTGAAGGAGGAAATCTGATTTCCATCAACTCAACCAGGATACAATAAGTTAGGAGCAACTTTTGTTATCAGTTAAAAAAAACCCTGGAGTACCTCTATGTAGCCATACTCAGCTAGCAGTTGAGCTGTTCTTTTGTTATGGTATTTATCTCTTGGATCTTGCATATACTTACTTGTCTACATGCCTTATCTCACCTACTACATTCCAAGTTCTTTAAGGGTGAGATCACTATCAGATTTATCTTTGCATTATCCACAGAGCCAGCAGACCTGACAGCCCTAAATTGGTGCTTGTTAAATGAAGGAATGACGTGAATTAATAAAATCATACCCATTTCAAGTTAATCCTTTGGATTTTACTTGGCTTCTACGTAGAAAATCATCAAAAGAAAGAAAGCTGTCCTAGAAACCTTGCAAGGAAAACTCTCTCCTGGAAATCTCCTACCTGCCGCCTCCCTGGAGCACTTAGGGATAGACTGGGGAGACTTTCACTATAACTAACAAAAGGCTAGTAAACTCTGAAAATTCGTTTAAGGCTTCTAGTGGTTTAATCTTTACTGCAGCGTAAATTAACTCACATATTAAGCCAGCAATAAGCCGGCGCTCGAATACCAACCATCCTTTTCTCTGTTAATACGAACTAGGAACTTAGGTTGCTATTTTATCTTTCCCCTTCCACGTGTGCTGATCGTGTAAAAGAATCACAGGAACACACGAGCAATGAAATGTGTAAATAAGAAAAAGACACACACATCGCAAGCTCCTTTCTTTCTAGGTATTGTTTTGGTCAACCTCTCAAGCTTGGAACAGGCTTTATAACAGATGTGCGTTTGTGTGTGCATATTGGAAAACAGAAAAATAAGGTCAGCGCAAACACTACTTGTAATACAAACTGATGTAAGACAAAACTTCTTTTTTTAATATTAAAAACTACATTAGGGAAATAATGTAAAATAAATATACAGTTGGAACTAGGGTAAAGAAAAATCAGCAACGTCAGCAAACAGAGATGGGGTGAGTTGGCAGGCAGACTGGGATTTATCCCTTAAAAAAAATCACCCTAATTAGAGACCAGCTTTGCCTAGCGGGACGTGACGCACATTTTCGGATAATCTGAATAAGGGGAATTGTGTCTGCACGAGGCATCCTTTCTGGCTTCAGGCTCCCGGCTCCCGACTCCCGGCACGCACGGTTACCTCTGGAGCGCGCGCCCCAGGCCAGCGGAGCGCGGAGCCGGGCTGCTGCGGGCTGGGAGGGCGCGCAGGGCCGGCGCTGATTGACGGGTCTCGCGGTCAGGTGATCCGGGGAGCCAAGTTCCCGACGCGGTGCCCGCGGTGACCGCCGAGGCCCTGCCGACGCCGACCCGGGAGCTTAGTGGGGCTGATCTCCCGGAACAAAGTTGCTGGGCCGGCGGCGGGGCGAGAGCGCCGAAGGGGTAGCCCGGGCGCTGCAGAGGCTTGGGCCCAGAGGGGTGGCGCGGCTCGGCCCTTCCTTCTCGGGAGAGCGGACCCCCGGCCGCCCCGAGCGAGCCCCTTCCCGGGGGGTGGGGGCGACGACGCGGGACCCAGCCGTCCTGCGCCCCACCCTCCCTCCTCCTCCTCCTGCGCTCCGCTCCAACAAAGGGGCAGGCCCGCAGCGGGAAGGAGGAGGGGGAGGAGGAGCCGCCGGAGGAGCGAGCCGCTCTCGCGCACAAAGTTGTGGAGTCGCCTTTCCTCGGAGGAGGGGAGCAGGCAGCCGCAGCCGGCCCCGGGTTTTCTCCCGCTGAGGGGCGAGGAGGAGCCTCTGGCTCCAGAAGCCGATTGGGGAATCACGGGGAGCGGCACCCCCCTTCTTTTGGATCATTTCTGCCGACGGAAAACTCTCTAGCGTTTGGCAAACTTGGTGCCTTCGCGCCCGTTCCAGGTTTGCGCTCTGTTTTGTTTTTGGCGGAACTACCAGGCAGGAAGATTGCACAAGGCAGGGGCGTTTTCACTCGGGTGTCAGTTTCTTTCTTTTTCTTTTCTTTTCTTTTTTTAAATTTCGGATCTTGTCTGTTTCGCCACGTTTTATTATTATTATTATTATTATTTAAAAATACATCGCACCACCAAACTCACACTTTCACATACCCAGCGATTACTCCGTCCTTAACTCCCAGAGGAGCCCTTGGCCCACTCGGGGCGTGGCGGCGGCGGCCGGCAGGCGAGGCGGCCCGCGGGCAGCAGGTAAGCCCATGCATTATTGAAGCCCGGGGCTGGTAATGTGACTACCGCCCCCGCGGGAATGGGGCGGGGGCCGGGACGAGGATGATCTTTCCGCGGTTCTTCCGCCTGGGATCTGCGTCTCTAGCTTCTTCCCAAATCTCAGAGTCGAAGATGGGAGTAACTTTTGCGTGCCCTTTCCTCGGGCCTCGGTGTAGCTCACCCCGGTGAGAGAGAGAATGCTGGAGGAGAGGAGAGCTCCGGCGTGGAAGTCCTTAGGATCTGTACTAGTTATGAACGACCCAAACTTCTCCGACCGGCTCGGTCCTGCCTCCCTGCTCCTCTAATCCTCCTCCCCGCCGGGGTGCCGGGGTCGCCCTCCTTGCATCGCGCGGTGCAGGGCGCTGGGCCAGTGATCTGCAGGAGGGGACGTGGCCTCTTAGGAGAGTCTGTCACAGACACCCGGGCCTGGGGAAGGCGGGGCCCCGGCGGTGTCCACAGGAGAGGGTAGGCAGAGGGTGGCTGTGTGGTCGGCGGCCAGCAGAGCGCTTCCCAGCCAGCCTTCCGGCGGGGAACGTGCTCGACCTCTGGGTGGCTGCTGCTCCCAAGGGTGGGGCTCCAGAGAGTGTGGCGCGATCGCCAAGCTCCCTGCCAGCGGCCCTGGAGAAACTGAGGGGACAGGAGGAGGGGGGCGCCCCATTGGAGTGTAGTCCCGTGCGGTCGCCGGCTCTCCTCTTCCGGACTCTGGGCATCTCTTGCTGCAGCTGACAAGGTAATTCATGTCCCTCTTTGGCCCGGGGTCCGAGGCTCTGGTTGCTCAAGGCCACTTAAAAACCAACAAAGCACCAATTGAAGGCTGTGCAACTTTTAGATGGCAGGTTGTTCAAAGGGATTTTTTTTCCCCAAGCCCCATGTTACGAAAGGGACTCATTCCATTGCATTTTTTAGAAAGGAGGGAGAAAACGTTGCCTGACTTCCAAGAGAGCCCTGGGACCCGCACTTTGTTTTACAATGAACTGGAGAGCCCGGGTTCTAACTCTACGGCCCGGCTCTCTGAGGTGTCCTGGAGAGGGCCTCCTCTTTCCCAGCCTTCAGGTCACCTAGATCACCAGGGCCTCGCGGGCCAGTTCCCCATACCGCGCTTGGGAGGGTCAGTGCACCGGTGGTCGCCGCGGCCAGAGTGCACAGAGCGTGGGGGAGGCCAATTCCGTAGTCTAAGCTGGCATTCCCGGCCTCCCGGCCTGGCGGCAGCGGCCGCATCCATTCCTTTGTAACTTTCACCGGCCTCAGGAAGTCTATCCCGGCCCTCCGGGTTTGTTGGCGGTGGGCGTGGGAGACGCAGCCTGCGGATAGCTCAGGGTCAGGGGAGAGCTGGAGGAATGAGAAGCTTGTGGGTACTTCTGCGGTGACCGCCAGGGTTGACGTGGAGCCATTCCCCGCCCCTTTTACCAGTCTTTATGGGACCGATGAGACAAGTCTTTAACTCTCCTTTGGGTGTTTACCTAAAATTTATTGCCCCTGTAAACAGTATTAATCAAAGTAGTATTAACCTCCCCTGGAGCGCTTCCGAGTGTGAATGGCAGTTCTTGGCACTCACCGTTTTCTTTGACTGTGTTTCAAGCAGAGCAGCAAACTCTTACCCGCTTGGCTTCCTTTTCTGCTATCCTGAGCATTCCTAAGTTTTGGTTCCTGGAGTAAATTAGTGAATAGTTTTTGCATTTACATAGCATTTCTGTCATAATACACACTGTTCGGTATATAGTGCTAAATATATATAATATAGTATAAAATAAAAATTACGTATGTATATTCATTGCGTAATTCCTAAAATCTAAAAAATAAAAACACTAGTTTTTCTTTTAAGGCTATCACCTTATGTTTATTTCATAAATGCCTTATGTTTATTTTACACACTTTTGCCTTGTGGTCCATATGACAGCCAGAAACGTTCTGAAGGGACAGTAAGTGAATGTCCCTTCTCGACTGGATTGGTTTCAGTGAAAAACATCTGACTAAACTTACAGAATATCATTTTGATGGAAATCTAGGGCAGAGGTAACAATAAATTGCATTTACATAGGGCCTAAAGCTTCTAAAGCAACATCTCATTCATTGATTCTCAGTTCCTCATTTAGCCCTCTCTGAAGATGGTGTTCCCTCCCTTTTATAGGTGTGGAAGAAGGAGGGTCACATTGGGATACATTGTTCATGGTGTAACTTTGATTCTGTCCCCTGACAACCAAAGATGCTGAATTTGGCAATTAGGAGTCATCCTTGGCTTTAAGTTTACTGAAATTCCTCTGGCCATCAATGGCAACAAGTAATCTCAGTGGCCATCATTGTTTAAATAGCCTTCTGTTATTCTTCTTTCTCCCTATTTTCCCCTGTCCTCTGATTGCCTTTTCTGCTGCATCTTTGCAGCCTGTAAGGGATTTTCATTATCAAGAAGAGAAAAAATTTGAAAAATTACCTTGAGGAGAGTGGCAAGTGAAACATTATAGTGAAAAAGTATTACTGGTCATGTGCAAATGGAATGAAGTAGAGTGTAAACAGTTTACTTTTCTCTTTTGTGGATGAATAAAGGCTTTGGGAAGCATAGAAGTGGAGATCTTGGCTAAGACCAGTTGTGAAGAAAAACATTAGACTTACTGCTCCAAAGGGTTACACTGTAGATCTTTCCAGGAAAGAGAATTTTTCCTTGGGCAAACTTAGTTTTCCATAATAAAATTTTATAGACATTCTTCAGAACAAAGTTTTTGATCCTTGAATGTAATAAAATACATTTAAGAATTTAGCAAATCTTTTGTAGTTATGAACTTGAATGAAAGAATGTAATCACATAATAATCCATAAAGTTTTGGTGGTAGTAGAGCCTATAAAAAATGAAAAAAGTTTTTTAGACTCTCATAAAATTTGTCAGATTGATGATCCAATCCTCTGTATCCAACTCTCTCTCTCTCTTTTTTTTTTTTTTTTTTTTTTTTTTTTTTTTTTTTTTTTTGAGACAGAGTTTCGCTCTTGTTACCCAGGCTGGAGTGCAATGGCGCAATCTCGGCTCACCGCAACCTCCGCCTCCTGGGCTCAGGCAATTCTCCTGCCTCAGCCTCCTAAGTAGCTGGGATTACAGGCACGCGCCACCACGCCCAGCTAGTTTTTTGTATTTTTAGTAGAGACGGGGTTTCACCATGTTGACCAAGATGGTCTCGATCTCTTGACCTCGTGATCCACCCGCCTCGGCCTCCCAAAGTGCTGGGATTACAGGCTTGAGCCACCGCGCCCGGCCAAGAGACAGAGTCTTAATCAGTCACCAAGCTGGAGTGCAGTGGCACGATCTCGGCTCACTGCAACCTCCATCTCCTGAGTTCAAGTGATTTTATTTTATTTTGTTTTATTTTGAGATGGAGTCTCACTCTGTTGCCAGGCTGGAGTACAATGGCCTGATCTTGGCTTACTGCAACCTCTGCATCCTGAGTTCAAACGATTCTCCTGCCTCAGCCTCCCGAGTAGCTGGGATTACAAGTGCCTGCCACCATGCCTGGCTAATTTTTACATTTTTAGTGGAGACTGGGTTTCACTATGTTGGCCAGGCTGGTCTTGAACGCCTGACCTCGTGATCTGCCTGCCTCGGCCTCCCAAAGTGCTGGGATTACAAGTGTGAGCCACCATGCCCAGCCAAAATATTTGAAAATTCTGACTTCAATCAAAATTACATTTAGTTGGCCGGGGGCTCACACCTGTAATCCCAGCACTTTGGGAGGCCGAGGCGGGCAGATCAAGAGGTCAAGAGATTGAGACCATCCTGGCCAACATGGTGAAACCTGCCTTTACTAAAAATACAAAAAAATTAGCAGGGTGTGGTGGCACGAGCCTGTGGTCCCAGCTACTCGAGAGGCTGAGGCAGAAGAATCGCTTGAACACAGGAGGCAGAGGTTGTAGTGAGCGGAGATTGTGCCATTGCACTCCAATCTGGTGACAGAGCAAGACCCCGTCTCAAAAATAAATAAATAAATAAATAAATAAATAAATAAATACATTTGGTTGTCATGTCTATTTAGTCTCCTTTAAATCACAAAGTTCCCCTTCTCCCAGGCAATTTTGGTTTTCAGGACATTGCCAGTTTTGAAGAGACCAGGCCATTTGTTTTGAAAACTAGCCACAGTCTAGATTTGTCTGCTCACGATAAGTTTCACATTAAACATCTGGACAAGGATATTGTATAGATGATGTGGTGATTTTCCACTGAATTGCATGATGCCCCGTGATTGGTTATGTGAATTTTGACCACTTGCTTAAGGTTAGACATTTTTCTGCAACATATTACCACGAAAAAAATCTCAAACATACAGAAGAGTTGAAAGAAATTTTCATTCAACATTCATATACCCGTGGCCTAGGTTTCTTAATTAGCATTTTGCTATGTTTTGCCATAGTCATCACTGGTGCCTCCCATATTACTCTGGTCCACCTAGAAGCCATGCTGATCTTTTAAAAAGGCCAATTTGATCATTTTGGTTCCCTCCTTCAAACCATCTACTGTCTCCTCGTTGCTCTCCATATAAAGACAAAAACCCTTGACCTGGTCTCCGAGGTCCTGTCTTTGGTCCTGTCTAGCTTCCTCACCTGGTTCAACAGGTGCATTTGTCTCTTGGCTGTCTTCTCTCCAGAAACACTGGCTTGTGCTCCACTCTTTGACTGCTCCATGATTCTTTCTGCCACTTTGCATGGAAGCTCTTAGCTTTTCTCTTTCTATTTCCCTTTTTGGCTAATTAAATTCTTGTCATCTTTAAAGGCTTGGCTCAAATGTCTCTTCAAGAAAGCCTTCTCTAATTGCACAGGGCAGGTCAGATTCCTCTGCTGTATGCTCTTAGTACTCTATGCTTCTCCTTTGTATGATTTATAGTCTAACAGTATTGTAATGAAGTAATTCATTATATAATTAATTGCTTAGTGTGTGTAAAGCTCCGTAATGGCAGAGGCGGTGTCTCTTGTTGATCATCATAACCCCAGGCCAGGCTTGGTGGCTCACACCTGTAATCCTAGCACTTTAAGAGGCCGATGTGGGTGAATCACCTGAGGTCAGGAGTTCAAAACTAGCTTGACCAACATGGTGAAATCTATCTCAAGTAAACATACAGAATTAGCCGGGTGTGGTGGTGCATGCCTGTAATCCCAGCTACTTGGGAGGCTGAGGCAAGAGAATCATTTAAACACAGAAGGTAGAGGTTGCAATGAGCTGAGATCATGCCATTGCACTCCAGCCTTGACAATAGAGTGAAACTCTGTCTTAAAAAATAAAATAAAATAAGAGAGTCGTAACCTCATTGCCTGACTCAGTGCTTTATACATGGTAGGCACTCAATAAATATTTGGTGAATGAATAGTTACTATGAGAAACTGTATATAAAAGATACAAACATATTTTTTCAAGTCAGTACTTTTCTTTTTAGGTATTGATGTCAAGCTGAACCATCGTAGGAAGTTGAAAGTCTTAAAAAGAGAACTTGGTAAAGTTTTTGGATTATCTTGAAACTCAGGCAAGATGGCCAAGTATGGAGAACATGAAGCCAGCCCTGACAATGGGCAGAACGAATTCAGTGATATCATTAAGTCCAGATCTGGTGAGTAAAGGAAGCTCAAGGTGGTTACGGATTTTTATGTACTTAGAAAACATAATGTTTCTTGGATTGATTTGCATTGCTCTTGCAAGAACTTCTTGGAGGTGAAGTTCTTTTGAGAAACTGAATTCTGACAAATGACTATAATTCTGGAAAAGAGATATGTAAAAGGTGTAATATCCCTAAGTGTCCTCTCCTTTCTCAACCCAATTTTGTGTCACTGTGTGTTGATTAGCATTGCTTAGTGAAACTGCTGCTTGTAGCTAAAGGTTGTTCATTTGGAAGACTATTCCATTACAATAAAAATCAGCTCAGGATTTTTCCTTCTATTTTCTAGAAAGCGAAGGGATTATATGCTTAATGTAGAAAGTGTCACAGTTTCTGGGAAGAAGGATCCTTTCACAGTTTGATTTCTTTACCTTATAACCTCACCCCCATCCCTGTTGGTAGCCATTGATAGGCCAACAGGTGTCCTACCCTGAAACTTCTTTTGAGCCTTCTCAAGGTAAAGTTTTCACCTAGGTAATCTAATAAACCAGAATCAGGCAGATTACCAGTTTTCACATGAACAGTTAAATTGGGGTCCTCAGGATACCACCCCCTCCTCCAATCTTTTTATGTAACTGAGTGCTTTTTGACTCTGGCTGTATGGATGAATCAACTGGGGAGTTTTAAAAAACGCAGATGCATTGGCTCCATTCCAGACCCGTTGAATAAAAAATTCTGTATTTTTAAAAAGCTTCAAATATGATTCTGAGACAAACTCAAAGGGGAGATATTTTTGAACAGGCTGAGCACTTCTCAGCTTTGAAAATTACACAGAACTCCACCCTGAGTGTGTGTGAACACTATACTTAAGCAACTTTGAAAGGTTACTTTGAGGTGTAAAATTATATCCAGTGTCACTTTAAAGACAAAAAAGGAACCCAAAGACTGTTTTTACTGTGTGAACCATTTTTATATTATGTTAGTAGCTTATTTCTTACGTGAAACTGTAGAAGTACACAGTGAAAATAAGATCTAAACGAGCTTAGAATACACATTTTCCTCCATGATACCAGCGTTGGCTGATTGGTAAAGATTTTGGTTATTATAGATTTGGCTGTAAATATGTACCTTGATGGGTCTTTTGAAGGCATAGCTTAATATCTTGTTTTAAAATATGCTTTGAGAATGTTCTATTCCTGTAAAATTCTTTTTGTTTTAGATATTTTAGTAGTATAAAATACTATATAAATGTAAGGGATTATTAATATCTTCTTAAGAGTGTGGGATATATATTCAGATGTACGTAAATATAACAGAGGAAAATGGAAGAGAAACAATTTAATGTCTCCAAACTTGTCATTTTCTGCAAATTGTGAGGAGGTATATTCCTAAATAGCTTTCTGAGTCAACCTTCATTCTTGTAAGATTTTTGATAATTATAACTTGTACTTTAGTCATGTCCATAAGGAGTAATTACCTAATTTCAGAAATACTGTGTATATATGATGAACATCTAAAATCACAAACTATTCAAATTTAAAATTGTCATTTAAAAACACTGACAAACCTCAAATACTGCTGGAGAACAATTTGGCAAAAATGATAACATGTTTTTAACAAATGTATATTAGTTAACTGAATAATTCTATTTCTAGAGTTTTCCCTAGGCAATACATAAAAAGGTATATTCAAGAAGTTGATCACAGTATCATTTATAATAGAAAACATTGTAAACACTATGAAAATCTAATATTAGGAATTGGTTACGTCATTATTTCCCAAAGTATTTTGAAAAGATCAAAAGTTCTAGGATTGGTAACGTGTAATTCACAACGGGATGTTATGGTCAAACAGCTTTAGGAAATAGTTGTTTAAACCTATTCCGTTTCTTTAACACATCTGAACAGATCATACATGATCTCAGTAGAGCTAACTAAATTAGAGTATATCCATAACATAGAATATTGAGCATTCATAAAAAGTGAAATGGATGTGTGTGTGTGCATGTGTGTATGTGAACATAGAACTGTGTTCCTGGTATAGTAAGTAAACAAGTATGTATTATGTGAAATAATTTATGTCAACAATATATTTTGTTTTAATTAGTGAAGTATACAGTAAGTGTTAATAGTGGTCATCTTGGCATTTGAGATTATTATTTTTATTTAAATTTTTTTTTTTTTGCTGATTTCTATTTTCTAAAGCTCTTCAGTGAACCCACATTATTACTAAGTTCTTTTATTCTTAAAGGTTATCAAATTGCTTAGGGTGTTTTGATGCCAAGGTTATGACTATTTCTTTTTTGTGGTGTCATCTACTTCAAAACACATTGAAAACCTAGCTGATGCATAGCTCAGATGTGAATCACATTCTTTGGCTGAATTACATTGCAAAAGCCAGTACCTGTAGATACATTTGGATGTGAATGGGCCTGTTAGCCCCATTCCGGCTTTCTGGAAGGGACTTTAAAAAAAAATTCTTTTAAGGTGAATGCTTAGTATTCAGAGGTAATATTTCATGGTACTCCAAAATTTCCTTTTTTTTTTTTTTGAGATCCAGTTGTACTCTGTCGCCCAGGCTGAAGTGCAGTGGCGTGACCTCAGCTCAGTGCAACCTCTGCTTCCTGGGTTTAAGCAATCCTCTTGCCTCAGCCTCCTGAGTAGCTGAGACTACAGGCACATGCCACCATGCCTGGCTAATTTTTTGTATTTTGAGTAGAGACAGGGTTTCACCATATTGGTCAGGCTGACCTCGAACTTCTGACCTTGTGATCTGCTTACCTCGGCCTCTCAAAGTGCTGGGATTATAGGTGTAAGCAACCGTGTCTGGCCAAAAATTTACATATTTTAAGGGATTTTTAGTTTAGATTAAGTCATAGCAATTATCTACATATAATAGTATGTTAAAGCTTCTCTGTCTACATGCCAAATTTGTTGCTTTTCCATTTTTTTTTTTTAAGGGGAATAGTTTCCTACAGGAAAATTTTGATCCTCATCTGCTCTTCCAGGTTTCTTTTTTGGGGGGAAATTGGATGAGAGTGGAGGGATGGAGAATGCAGTTTCTGATCTCCAAATCCTTGAGTTGGACTGTCCAAAAGCCTGGCACAACAAAACAGGCATAATAAAAATGTATATGCATTCTATGTTAAATTATTAGGATTATTTTTATTCCCCTCAGTATTAGTTTGTTTCATGCCATGTGTGAGCTTTTTAAAAAATTTTATTATTTTAAAGCCATTTCCACCATCTAAACAGAAATAGAAAGTTATCAAGGGAAGGTAATGAAGTAGTTTCATAAATACAAAAGCCATATATTATTTATGGTTGTAGTATACTTGCCTTGGGTTTGGGTGAGTTTTAGAAAGGAACTGGAAAAAATTCGATCTCTAATGATCAAGGATTTGGTGTTGGGTAAAAGTAGACTTATCTTTCTTTAACTTAAAGGCACATATGCCAGGTTCATCATCAAGAACTGTATTAATGACAGTTTTTATTAGTACACTTCAGAAAGCTCAACCAGTTAGTAAATATTTTGAGGGCAAGAATAAAAAGAATAAAGCCTTTTTTTTTTTTTTTTTTTTTTTTGAGACGGAGTCTCACGCCGTTGCCAGGCTGGAGTGCAATGGTGCAATCTCAGATCACTGCAACCTCTGCCTTCTGGGTTCAAGCAAGGACTAACAATTTTTTAAAAGTGAAATTTATTGCCAGTATAGTATGTTATGCAGAAATTTCTGCTTGGAACATTTCAAACATGGAATAATAAAATGGTTTGGGATGCATATATGATCAAAGAATATCCTCACTGCTATTTCATTCAAAATTAACATACATTAAACCTAGTAGCCTAGAATAAGTCATCTTTTTCTGTTGCTCTCAGTGTTGTGGTTTTCGTTCAGAGCCGTAGAAAGAGTAGACCTCAGGGAAAGGAGAGTGTGTCAGCTGGTTCCACGTGGAGTTCTTGACAGTTTGGGATTATAGACTCTCAGCTGGGAAAGAACTATTTGATGAATGAAATAGTCAGGTCAGGCTTCACTTTTTTGGATAATTCAGTGTGTTCCTTAAGAGGCTTTGGGCTGGAAGCCTGCTTGTAACAATGTTATCATTTCTTTATTCGCTTTTTCTCTTCTTGTCTAGGATCTAATTGTTGAGGGAACCTTAGAGACCCTATAACCCAGCCATGCCTGTGATGTGCTCACCCAGTCTCGTTTGTACACCTCCAGTGATGGCATCTCATTGGTGATGATCATGAGGAAGATAATTCTAGAAACTTACACTTGTTGAACACATTCTGTGTGCAGATCTACACACAACCCACCATTTTGCAGATGATAAATGTGAGCTGTACTGAAGTGATTTGCTGCCCTGGCTTTCTTTCTGTTCTCCAAATGCCCGGTGTGTCTGCCTCAGGCCCTTTGCACATCTCTCTTCTGCAGTTTTTGCCTGGCTGGTTCCTTCTTGTCATTTAAACGTAGGCCTGATGTCACTTCTTCGGAGAGATCTTCCTTGCTGACTTTAGGAAGTAGCTCTCCCAGGCACTCTTGACTGCATCACTGTATTTAAGTTCCTTGTATTGTTTTTACCATGATCTGGTACCTTTTCTTGTATTCTGTGTTCTTTAGTATCCTTCTCAGTAGAGCAGGGGTCTCCAACCTCCAGGCCCTGGACTGGTGCCAATCCGTTACCTGTTAGGAAACAGGCGACACAGGAGGAGGTGGGGCGGGGGGGTGCTGAGCAAGCACTGCTGCCTGAGCTCCGCCTCCTGTCAGACCAGGGGCAGCATCAGATTCTTATAGGAGTGAGAACTCTCTGGTGAACCGCACCATGTGAGGGATCTAGGTTGCATGCTCCTTCTGAGAATCTAATGTCTGATGATCTGCCGTAGAGCAGTTTCATCCTGAAACCATCCCCCTGACCCTTGGAAAAATTGGTCTTCCATGAAACTGGTCCCTGGTACTGAAAAGGTTGGGGACTGCTGCACAATAATTAACTCCGTGAGAGCAGGGACCAATACATCACTGGTACTGAGCCCAGTGCCTGGCTCATAATAGGTGAGCAGTAAATGTTTATTCAACGATAAAGGCTACAGAGTCTGGAAGTGCCAGAGCTGGCATCTGAACTCTGATGATCTGACTCTAGAAACCCTGCATTTGACCTCTATGGAGTGCCCAATCTCCTAACTCACAAAGGGTTTTATTCCATTGCTGCTGGCTGACTCTTTATTTTGGACCTAATTCTGTCCCTTATACATTTTGTACTGTATTAATCCTATAAATCTAGCTCTTCCGTCTCTGTTTTTATGTTTTGTTTTTTGGTAGTTTTCAGGGGTGGGACCCTGGGCTGTGAGGTAGTGCTTCTCTGGACCCTAGGATAGCATCTCAGAGCCCTGCCAGGGGAAGGCCAGTTGTACGAGACACAGCCTATGGCTTCTGGGCCTGTCACAGCCTTTCCTGATTTTTGGCTCTGGTCTCTGTCATTCTCTGTTGTGTTAGCAAAGGGGAAAATACCGGAGGACAAACAGTCCTTTTGGTGAAAGATAGAGAAATGGATAATGTGTTTCTGACGTGAATTCCTTTTTCTCTTTTCTTCTGACTGCTGCTCAAAGCTTTTAACTGGCTGAAGTGAAAAAAAAAAAAAAGGTAGTGGATTTCAGAAGCGCTGACACTTGGCATGGTGTAGGTCCTGGTCTGATGCCCAGATAGGTATCTGTGGTACTGAAAGTGTTGGTTGAGGAGTGTGGGGGAGGGAAGCAAAGAGAGACCAGTGAAATTAAAATAAAACAAATTATTAAATATGAAATATTATACCTGGTTACATTTATCCAAGCCTCCTGAAGATGTATGTTTGCAATAAAATAAACTTGCTTAACAAGATTGAGTTTTATGAAAATTCTGAGAATTACCTTATTTGTTTTTCTTTCTGAGGCCTTTCATGAAGAAAGACAGTGGTTAAGTTGTATTTAGGCAGTCATTGGTCTGTTTCTTTCTTTTACGTTTAAAGCAGTATCTGTGAGGGGATTTTTCTAAATAGCTCAAGAGACTGTGAAAAATAGTTCATTTTTTGTTTCTCCTAAAGCTTTCCTTGGCTGGAATACCTGTGCTTTGAAGGGAGGTCTTTGAGCAGGTTTGGTTTTTTCCATGAGCCCTGGGGATTTGTGGTGATAGACAGTAACACTGATGGAAATTCAACTCTGGCAGAGGAGGGCAGCTATTCTTGTCCTGCTTGTAAAAATATTCTCCATGTCGTTACCTCGTTATGCTGAAGTAGTGCAATCATGAGAAAGTTTTTTTGTACTAATGTGATTCTCATGACCTGTTACTATGCTTGTGAAACTTTTAGAGGAGATCCATTCACACTGGAAAAAGTGAATTTGTGAGAGTGATTCTAAGCAAAGAAAGTACGTTAATTATACGTGTAGACAGAACAGAGAACTCAATTTTTTTGAGTTCTCTTTTTTTAATTGAACCTTATTTGAACCCAGAAGTTTGAACTAGATGCTGATATGATGATTCTCTGGGAACAAGGCAACATGCAAGACTATCTGAACAGTTGTAAATATTAGTTAAAATTTAATCTGAAGCAATGGAGAAAGGGTAGTATGCTTAGGTGGTTTCAGATGCATTGGCTGGATTTTTTTTTTCTCTCCTTAAATTGTGTGGAGGCATAGACATTTACTATGTTATATTTTTATCTTTTTCTGTGCCTTAACTGTTTAATAATAAATAGACTTAATTCAATATTTGAAACATGAGGCAGTATGGGTTCTTAATATAGATGGCTTGTGGACTGAGAAATTGAAACCGGGTCTCCGTCCTTTCACTTTTACTTCCTGTGACCCTGGATTTGCACATGTCCAGGAAGCAGGTAAAGTTTCCAGCATCCACATGGTTCTTCTGTCTTTGCATTTGTGCCTTTAAACAACCAAATACCTGAGGTTTATTTATATCCTGTGGGGCTTTTCTATCAGAAGCACATTCTTTTGGTCCAGTTAATAAGGGAAATGTCTGTGTGTGCGCATCTGGCAGCTACGATCGAGGTTTACGGTAGTATAACCACAGCTTCAATTTTATTTTGATTTGAATTTTTATTTATTTATTTTTTGAGACAGAGTCTCGTACTTTTGCCCGGGCTGGAGTGCAATGGCATGATCTTGGCTCACTGCAACCTCTGCCTCCCAGGTTCAAGCAATTCTCCTGCCTCAACCTCTCTAGTAGCTGGGATTACAGGCACACACCACCATACCTGGCTAATTTTTTGTATTTTTAGTAGAGACAGAGTTTCACTGTGTTGGCCAGACTGGTCTTGAACTCCTGACTTCATGATCCTCTGAACTCGGCCTCCCAAAGTGCTGGGATTACAGGTGCCTGGCCTCACCTTCAATTTTAAGAAATTAAATTAAAAAAAAAATACAGATCTGTCTTTCATAGCAGTGGAGCTCAACAACACATACAGCATGAGAGTCACATTTTGTGTGTGAATATTTTCAAATGAGCCTCTTTAGGTAGGTGGACGAGTGGCTACTTATATTCAGTTCAATCATGTTAACATTAATTATGAAACACAATCTTTTTTCAAAGTGTAGAGAAAAGCATATAAGGGCATTTCTGATACAGCAGAGGAATCCAATAAAAAATATGACTTCGTGTCTCTAAAGTGATACAGCTTTGGAATTAACACATCTATTTAATTTCAAAAGTATGATCTATTTAGATCTTTTTCTTTAATTTCATAGTCTTAATATTTGCAAATTCCTTCAACTCCATTCTCTAATTAAGATTTTGGTATACAATATTTATATGTAAAAGATTCTTGGTGCAGGATATAGCATTTTGAGGTTGATGCTAATTGATTTGTTCACTTGCCCCTCAAAGGCTATGTGTGAGTCATGTTATTTAACATTGATCCAGTCAATATGTAGATTTATGCACATGCTTGTTTTTGAAAAACTGGGCTTTGAGCTTCTCACATATGGAGTTCCTAACTCCAGCTTTGTGTCAGAACCACCCTTCTGGATCCAGACTCAGTTATGTGGGGTGGGGTCCCAGCATTGGAGTTTAAACAAGTTCTGTGGGTTATTCTCTTTAGTGCTCTCATTTATGGACACGAAAGGCGGATTTAAAAGTGGTAGAACCGGCCGGGCGCGGTGGCTCAAGCCTGTAATCCCAGCACTTTGGGAGGCCGAGGCGGGTGGATCACGAGGTCGAGAGATCGAGACCATCCTGGTCAACATGGTGAAACCCCGTCTCTACTAAAAATACAAAAAAGTAGCTGGGCATGGTGGTGCGTGCCTGTAATCCCAGCTACTCAGGAGGCTGAGGCAGGAGAATTGCCTGAACCCAGGAGGCGGAGGTTGCGGTGAGCCGAGATCGCGCCATTGCACTCCAGCCTGGGTAATAAGAGCGAAACTCCGTCTCAAAAAAAAAAAAAAAAAAAAAGTGGTAGAACCAAAGTGAAAGTGATCTGCATTTTAGAGGAGCAAGGAAAGCTGTAGCCAAATTATTATTTCTACTTATAAATGCTTCCCTTTAAATAATTTGAAAAGATAATAGATTTCATGATGTTGGGCATTTTTTCTTTAACACTGCAGTTTGAAGAGTTTGGGGTGTTGGGTGAGCTTAAAACTGGAGAGTGGGTCAGAAGAGTGATGGAACCTGGTGCATTTCTTATTTTGGCCCATTGAACCAGAAGATATACCAATATACCTAGTGCAGACATATTTCTCCACTGAGCTCCTTGGTCACTGCTGCAGTGTATTTAAGATTTTCTTGCTGTGAGCCTAACGTCACATCTTGAACTCTTTCTCTAGGTAGTACATCAGCTTACAGTCCTCTGACCCATTCATTATAAAAATCTATTGTGTATATTTTCTAATACATTATTTCAAAGTCAGATTTTTTTGAGTCATGGTGGGTAAAAAATCTCATATTCATCCTCTGTGCTAGTTTTCTTACCTTCTTTAGGGTTAGAGAAATGAACTACATATATATTAATATTTGCCTCCTTTTTAAAATTCTAAATAGGAGACATATTAAATATAACTATGCTTGCTTTTGAAATAATTTGCCTACCATTCTTTAAAATGAATGAATTTTAAAAGATGAATAGTGATTTTTATGTGAAAATGAATTAAAGAGTTAAATGACTTATAGACCACCATGGTATATTCCTTATAGATCTGCAAAAACAGCACAGAAATCTTGTGATACCTGGATACCCTTGTTTTTTTCTGAGCCGGAGTCTTGCTCTCTCTCTCTTGCCTAGGCTGGAGTGCCGTGGTGCCATCTTGGCTCACTGTGCAACCTCTGCCTCCTAGGATCAAGTGATTCTCCCGCCTCAGCCTCCCAAGTAGCTAGAACTACAGGTGTGCACCATTATGCCCGATTTTTTTTTTTTTTTTTTTTTTTTTTTTTTTTTTTTTTTTTTAGACAGAGTTTCGCTCTTGTTACCCAGGCTGGAGTGCAATGGCGCGGTCTCGGCTCACCACAACCTCCACCTCCTGGGTTCAGGCAATTCAGCCTCCTGAGTAGCTGGGATTACAGGCACGCGCCACCATGCCCAGCTAATTTTTTGTATTTTTAGTAGAGATGGGGTTTCACCATGTTGACCAGGATGGTCTCGATCTCTTGACCTCGTGATCCACCCGCCTCGGCCTCCCAAAGTGCTGGGATTACAGTCGTGAGCCACTGCACCCGGCCGATTTTTATATTTTTAGTAGAGATGGGGTTTCACCATGTTGGCCAAGCTGGTCTCAAACTCCTGACCTCAAGTGATCTGCCCACTCAGCCTCCCAAAGTGCTGGAATTACAGGTGTGACCCACTGTGTCTGGCCTCTTATGATATCCTTATATGCAGTTAACCAAACCAAATCAAGCCAAATAACAAACCCTAAACTCTTATAAACCTTGGGTTATTTGCACATCTTTGGGATTATTACCTGTCTTTTGAGCTTGAATCTTTTACCTCTTTGAAGATACAGGAAGGGATCTTTATTTCTTCATTGATAAAATAGCCTACAGAGTGACTTGAGATACATAATTGTTTCTTCATATATCATTGTTTAGCATTTGAGATCACATCTCAAAATTTAATGAGACCTGCTCGTCAGGCAGTTTTAAGATTAAGAATCAAAAGGAGCCACTGGAAAGGTGTGAGTGGGCTGGTAATCTATATTAAGACAGAGACTTTTGTGCAGAGATTGGCCATGTTCGAGTGTGGAGGAAGTTTTTTTTTTTTTTTTTCTTCTTTGAGACAGAGTCTCGCTCTGTCACCCAGCCTGGAGTGCAGTGGTACGATCTTGGCTCACAGCAACCTCTGCCTCCCAGGTTCAAGCGATTCTCCCACCTCAAGCCTCCTGAGTAGCTGGGACTACAGACACGTGCCACAACGTCTGGCTAATTTTATTTTTATTTTTAATTTTTATTTTTATTTTTGTATTTTTAGTAGAGACGAGGTTTCACTGTGTTAGCCAGGATGGTCTGTATCTCCTGAATTCATGATCTGCCTGCCTCTGCCTCCCAAAGTGCTGGGATTACAGGCATGAGCCACTGCGCCCAGCCCGGAGTAAGTTTTAATGAAGCAGGAGGAAGCCTTTTCAGATTAATTTGAAACTAAGAAACTGCAATGTTAAACCAATAAAATCTACCCCCAAGCAAATAGACTTTAAAACAAAATTTGGTCGTAAGTTGTATATAACCCATTTCTTAAAGTGAATTGTTATATTGCCAGTTTTGAAATTACATTATCTTTTAAAATTTAAAATGTAAATATTGACTCAGAGATGGGAAGATGAATCTGAATCTTTTTTAGTGTTAAAGGCTCCTGACTTACCCCAAAGCCCCGCTTTTTGGGGGCTCATAAATAAAACTATGAGTGTTCTAGTTTACTCTGTTACCCCATTATTGCTCAGAGAGGCAGACTTGTGCATATAGGTTTAAGGGAGATATTTAGGGAAGTCTAATATCATCTTACCTTTCATTCTTTCTTTTTTTTTTTGAGACAGGATTTTGCTCCATTGCCCAGGCTGGAGTACAGTGGCTCAATCTCAGCTCACTGCAACCTTTGCCTCCCAGGTTCAAGTGATTCTCCTGCCTTAGCCTCCCAAGTATCTGGGATTATAGGTCCCTGCCACCATGATTGGCTAATTTTTGTATTTTTAGTAGAAATGGGGTTTCACCATGTTGCTGAGGTCCTGAACACCTAACCTCAAGTGATTCGTCCTCTTCAGCCTCCCAAATGCTGGGATTATAGGCATGAACCACCATGCCCAGCTGCCATCCTATTTTCTTTTTTCTTTCTCTCTCTCTCTTTTTTTTGAGACGGTGTCTTGGCTGGAGTGCAGTAGCGTGATCTTGGCTCCCTGCAACCTCTACCTCTTGGGTTCAAGTGATTCTACTGCCTTAGCCTCCCGAGTAGCTGGGATTACAGGCATGCCTCACCATGCCTGGCTAATGTTGTATTCTTAGTAGAGATGAGGTTTCTCCATGTTGGTCAGGCTGGTCTTGAACTCCCTACCTAGGTCATCCACCCACCTCCGCCTCCCAAAATGCTGGGATTACAGGAGTGAGCCACCACATCCAGCCATCATCCTACTTTCTAACAGCACTGCCCCATCCTGCCCCTCACCCCAAAAACCACTGTGAAGGAGGCAGAGGGCACCAGGTGAAGACTGCCCATGGTCCTTTTCTTACCTCTGTGATTTTGCTTGTTTTGTGTTCTGGGCTTGATTGTTCTCCTCCCTGTGCCCCCAGTTTTGAAATCTCCATCTTTGAAACATCAGCATTAGTGCCACCAAGTGTTCTGCTCTCTCTGCTTTCTCTGTGCCAGAATCAATCTTTCCCATGTGTTTGCTCTTCATTTCTGTTTTTGGCTCTTCTGGCTTGTGTATGTCTATATCCCTTTTTTCATAGGACTTTCTGATGCTAGCCTTTAGGTTACTCTCCACACACAAGGTGCTTAATAAACACCTGCTATGCCTTTTAATAGTTTTAAAAATTAGACTTGCTTATATACATACCTCATTCATTCAGCAAATGGTTGTTGTTCATTCATTGTTAGATGCTGGGCTCAGAGATAAGCAAGACCCACCTCTGTTCTTAAGATGCTTCCGGCTAGCTGGGAAGAAAGACATCAGTAGACATCCCCACACAAACCAGGGCAGTGGAAACATGGAGGGAAGAGGATGGGTTGGTTCTTGCTTTGGTTGGAATGAGGGTAGGTTTGAGTAAGAGAGCATGAAAGAGGAAAGGGATTTGAGATGCGTCTTGAAGGATGTGTAAGAGGCAGCCATGTGGACAATGTGGGAAGAACATTGCAGATTGATGAGAAAAGGGCAAGGCGTTTGAAGTTTGTCTCTGGTAGCTGAGTGTGGCTGGGGGTAATGGGGATGATGGGAGAGGCCGAGGTCAGATTTCGAAAGCTCTTTTGAAGCAGGGTTTATTTGATCTTTCCCTGTAAGGAGCCACTACAGGATTCTAGGTGAGTTAATGACTGGCTCAGAACTGTTTTTCAGAAAGATAACTTGGCTAGCAGTAGGAAAGATAAATTTGGAAGGTAGCAGAGTTAGGGGGAGGCAGGGAGCAGGTTAGAATTGTGAAAAAATTGAAGTTAAGGAGTACAAGGATTTAGGGGAAAGGGTTAGTAACAGTATGTGTAAAACCTCAACGTAAACTTTGCCTTTGTGGGATCTGTTAGTTGGTAACAGTATGCATAAAGTCGCAAGGTCAACTTCACCTTTGTGGGAATTGTTAGTAATAGGTATAAAGCCGCAATGTAGGCTAGGCGCAGTGTCTCATGCCTGTAATCCCAGCTGTTTGGGAGGCCAAGGTAGGCACATCATGAGGTCAGGATATCAAGACCATCCTGGCTAACACAGTGAAACTTGTCTCTACTAAAAATACAACAAAATAGCCGGGTGGGGTGGCATGTGGCTGTAGTCCCAGCTACTTGGGAGGCTGAGGCAGGAGAATTGCTTGAACCTGGGAGGCGGAGGTTGCAGTGAGCTGGGATCACTCCACTGTGCTTACACTCCAGCCTGGGTGACAGAGCAAGACTCCGTCTCAAAAAAAAAAAAAAAAAAAAAAAAAAGCCTCAATGTAAACTTCACCTTGGTGGGATTTACTTTATGTTCTCAATCAGGTACATAGTTTTTCAAATTGTACTGTAATTCAAGTTTTCAACAGTTTCAGCTATTAGCTTTTCCTTTAGCATTAATTTTCTTAACTTCATCAATTTCTTAACCATTTGCAGTTACTTCTACTTATTACTGAAGTTGACTACTGCTGTTTTTCTCACAGTGCCTCTTGGTCAGTTTTTATAGGGAACTTCAACTTCAGTTCAGTTGCAATAGGATTTGTATTTTTTTTAATATATATTCTGAGAGAAGGGTCATGCTTTAGGAAAAAGTTGATTAAAATGAGAAAAGAGATGGTTTATTCATGTCCAGTTCTTTGAAAAAGTAGCAAAGGGAGGTAACATTAATCTCATCTTAAAGTGAAGGTAAAACTCTTGCACAGCTAAGAGAAAATCTGTATACAAAAAGAGTTTGGAAAACTACCTCAGAGGAACTTTAATTGAAGGGTAGAGTAATGTGATGCTGTGAAGATAATGTCATCCTATATGACTAATTTCAGGTTGAACAAATAGGATAGAATAAATGCAAATTTAAAATAAATTAAGAGCAGATGTTGAGAAATATCTTACATTTAGGGAATAATTAAGTGGTAGAAAGGCCCTGGAGATCAGTTAATAAAGCTAGGATACTCAGAAATTATAATAATTCAGGTAACAGATGCTTTTCTTAATGTGATGCTCTGCTGTGGAGGTTTTGGGAATAGAAGAAAGAAGAGGCTGTTATTACCATACTGCGTGTAAGTTCATCTTTCTTTATATTCAGTGGATAACTAAAATCTAGTATATATATACTGGTATTTCAGAAATGGTGGTTCCCTTAACCTTCAAGAAAAAAACAGAAGTTTTCATTTGTAAACTCCTGCAAACATTCTTGGGTTGTCTCTTGGTGGTACCCGAAGTTTTGCTTTACCCAGTAAGAGACTTGCATAGCACTCTGTTGCCTTGGCTCTACAATATGTTAGGCTGATAGATTGGCACATGGTAAATTCAAGACACAGTTCCAGTTGTCGAGTCTCTGTCACCTAGAGAGGGCAGCTACACAGGAATTAAAAAAAAAAAAACAGGTTAAACAGGCAGTTACACAGTTGTAAGAGTAAAACCAGCACAGATTGCTGTGTGGGCTTACAGGAGGGGTACCTGATGTCCGAGGGCTTCAGGGAAGTCATCTTGGAAAAGTGGGTATCTAAGCTGAGATCTGAAAGAATGAGTGGGGATGTGGAGAGGCTGTTGGGACAGAGGGGGTCGATGACAAATCGGAGGTTTGGAGGTGAGAACTGCACATTTTTCAGTATGGCTAAAGCAGGATGCTGGAGAATGAAGCTGAGACCAGTTAATGGAGAGTGTTATAAGCCACCTTTAGGAGTTTGGATTGTATCCTAAGCAGAACGGTGAATTTTTGAAAGGGTTTTAAAATTAAAAAATATATATTTATTGTTTTTAAAATCCTGAAGTATTCAATCTAAAGAAATATACAGAAAATTATATATCAGATATGCTGGTGCCTTCATTTGAAATATATCAGCTGTTAATTTTTGACTTTTTTTTTTTTTTTTTGCGATGGAGTTTCGCTCTTGTTGTGCCGACTGGAGTGCAATGTCACAATCTCGGCTCACCGCAACCTGCACCTCCTGGGTTCAAACAATTCTCGTGCCTTACCCACCCGAGTAGCTGGGATGACAGCCATGTACCATTATCCCTGGCTAATTTTTTTGGGTATTTTTCATAGACACATGGTTTTACCATGTTGGCCAGGCTGGTAATATTTTGACATGTTTGATTTAGGCATATTTTAAAGAGCTGATTATGTCAGCATAGATAAATCTTAAAAACAATTTGATTACCAACAAAAATGAGGTTGGACAACGTATTGAATGGTACTGCATATAAAACTCATATACCTGCAGAAATTACTCCGCAATGTTTGCGTGTTCATATTATAAATATAGAGCAAAATACAAAAATGTTTATGGAAATTATAAACACTAGATTTCGTTAGAGACAGAGAGGAGGCTCTTCAATTTTGTCTGTAATATTTAATTTCTTGATGAAAATAGAAATAGTATCTTAAACAAATGTGAAATAATGCTGATTTGTGAACTGGGTGATGATTGTCTTAAGCCCAGTTCCTTGGAAATAGAATTTGAGACAGGGATTTGTATGTACATGAGAACAATTCCTATTCATGAAAGAAATGAGGGAAGAAGAACTCGGCCAGGGAAAAGCTGAACTGTAGTTACATTATAGCAGGGCCACCATTGGATCCATAGGGAACGCTGGTGCTGGGAGGGCCCTTCAGAGATTTCCCAACTTAAAGCAATGTTGTTGAGCCTTGGGACCCTTGCCTTGACCGGTAGGCTTTAGGCTGACCCTGTGAAGGAGGTGAGGTGAAAATCTGGGCAAGGCGACTTGGCCAAGGGCAGTTCCTGGAGGGATGCTCAGATATGAGCCCTCAGCTGCTAGGGGAATGAATTTGTGCATTGCCTTGCCTGAAAGGCAGATTCACTACAGTCATGGAACTTGTACCATTTTTATTTTGTCTATTATTGTCTGTTTGTATGTCTAAAAATTATGAAATATTAAATTAAAAAAGCTACCAATTTCTAGGAGCAGTGTTCCCTACACCCTATACATACCACAAACTGTAGCTGTAATAACAGGTTACATAGTTCCTTTTTTTTTTTTTTTTTTTGAGAAAGAGTCTCTGTCACCCAGGCTGGAATGCAGTGGCATGATCTCAGCTCACTGCAACCTCCACCTCCAGAGTTCAAGCCATTCTCGTGCCTCAGCCTCTGGAGTAGCTGGGATTACAGGCACACACTACCATGCCTGACTAATTTTTGTATTTTTAGTAGAGATGGGGTTTTGCCATGTTGGCCAGGCTGGTCTCAGACTTCTGACCTCAAGTGATCTGCCCACCTCAGCCTCCCAAAGTGCTGGGATTACAGGCATGAGCCACCGCACCCAGCCCATACTTCCTGTTTTATTTTCCCTTTTCTCTGTGTTTCTGGTTACTCGAGATGTCCTCCTCTCTCCCACTTCTGCTTTAGGAAGGCATTGCTGCCTGAAGGTTGTGAGCAGAGGGCTGATCTGATCAGATTTGCTTTTCTGAGTGACGCTCTAGATGCCACGTGGGGCATGGATGCTGTGGCGTAGGTGCTGGCTAAGGCAAAGCTGGGGTTCTGGAGGACCTTTGGGTGGCTGTCACTGTCAGAGGGTAAGAGGTATTGAATCCAAAACTGAGGTTGAGATAGCTGGGAAGGAGGAGAGGGGAGAGTGTGGAAGCTTCAGGTGGGAGGTAGACCTGATAGGATATGCTGGTGGTCTTCCAATCATGGGTAGTGCATGTGATGGAGAGAGAAGCCTGGTTTTTTACTTCAACACTGGCAAATGAAGCCTTTCTTTCTAGATTTTGTGGAGAGGGCAGTGCATAAGGGGATAGTAAGTGAAGTTCTAGATTGAGTTTTGAGGTACCCAGAGATATCTGGGAAAAATAGATAATATATATATATATATATATATATATTTCTCTTAAATGTATGAGAATGGCTTGGGCTGGGGTCTGCCCTTGAAAACCGGCAGCTGGATCTTAGGTACTTTCCTCAATTATTTTTTGAGTTCTTTTCAAGATAATGTTAAAAATTCAAGAGGCTGGGCACGGTGGCTCATTACTGAAATCTCAGCATTTTCAAAGGCCGAGGCGGCAGATGACCTGAGGTCACGAGTTCTAGACCAACCTGGCCAACATGGTAAAACCCCCTCTCTACTACAAATACAGGAAATAAAATAAAATTAGCTGGGCATGGGGTCACGTGCCTGTAGTCCCAGATACTCGGGAGGCTGAGGCACTGGGTGACAGAGTGCGACTCCGTCACAAAGAACTGTTGCCTATTTTATTTCGCTTTGTATTTTCTGAGATATTTTACTGACCATAGAATGAGCGTCTGGATGGTAGATGATGGCACTGAAAGAAGAAGAATTAAGAAGTGGCTTTTGATTTATAGTATTTTTAAGTAGATATTATTAGTTAATGCCATAGTTGTTGACTATATTTACCTCCCAAGGGCATAGGAAGCCCCCTTGCAGATATGACTCTAGCTCACCTGATTGGGTGTTTGGGGAGGGAGAGAAGAGGTTAACAGTGAATGCTGCAATGTGTGCAGAAGTTCTTACACTTGTGCTTCTGTGTGTTTTCTTGGAAAAAGTGTCCACAGTTTTCATTCTGTTCTCAAAGGAGACCTATATGACATAATGAAAAGTTAGGTCTTTTCACAGGAAGAGTGCCATACTGTTAGGGCTGTGTCTTCATAATGTTTCTGTTTTTCTGAAATGAAATGGACAGTCCAATACCCTGGCATGAGTTTAGGCACTCACACTTTTGCTGGAATTCAAATTCTGGGCCTTACTGTGCTTTTGCCGTCTCAAACAAAAGACCTGATTGCCAGAATGAGGGTGAGAAGACACAAAGTTTGAAGGACAAAATTTCTGATAATGTTTGACCCAGTTTTGTACATAATGCCTTTTTATTTGTTGATGAATCGTTCCCTTTTGTTGCTAAAAGTGGCAAATAATCAGACATAGATTACTAATTAACAGTCTGCCTCAGTTTTTTTTTTTTTTTTAATATATTAATGAAACTTGGGCTTCAGCAAGCTCAGGTGGAATGGGTATCACAGTGCTTCATTTTTTCTGACATCAAAATAAATTTCTTTCTTTTTTCTTTTTGAGCTGGAGTTTTGTTCTTGTCACCCAGGCTGCAATGGCGCGATCTTGGCTCACCGCAATCTCCACCTCCCGGGTTCAAGCGATTCTCTTGCCTCAGCCTCCCCAGTAGCTGGGATTACAGGCATGTGCCACCATGCCCAGCTGATTTTTGTATTATTAGTAGAGTTGAAGTTTCCCCATGTTGGTCAGGCTGGTCTCGAACTCTGGACCTCAGGTGATCTGCCCGCCTTGGCCTCCCAAAGTGCTGGGATTACAGGCGTGAGCCACTGTGCTGGCCAAGAAATTTGTGAAAGTGTAGATATGTTTGTTGAGACTAGCTTTTGTGTGGCTTCTTTTCTCCCAGCCCTCTCCTACTACAGGAGAGGGAGATAGTGGCCCTTTGCTCCTCATTCCACATTCAGACCAGATCCCACTGCTGCAATCTCATGCCACTGGATTGTGTTGCCAAATCAGCCTCATTGGTGACATGTCACTCCCTCCCCCCACCACTCGCTCTCATTTTTCAGTGAACTTAGCTTTGTCACTCACTCGAAAACTTACTCTCGTTTTAGTGATTTGGGCATAAACATTGAGGATCCTTCTCATACTCTGTCCTCTTAATTTCTCCAAGTTCTCTTTCTAGTGATCTTGTCTCCCAGTATGGTGGTTAAATCCTCGCTAGACCAGGTCATTGTTTATGACGGCAGAACCTCTGTCATCTGAATTTAAGCATCTCATTTGCTTGGTACTAGCATGGCTCACTGCAACCTCCGCCTCCTGGGCTCAAGCAATCCTCCCACCCCAGAGTAGCTGGAACTATAGGCATGCGCCACCATGCCCGGCTAATTTTTGTATTATTATTATTTTTTTTTTGTAGGGACAGGGTTTCACCATGTTGCCCAGGCTGGTCTTAAACTCCTGGGCTCAAGCAATTCATCCACCTCAGCCTCCCAAAGTGTTGGGATTATAGGTATGAGCCACCATGCCTGGCTGACTTTGCCTACTCTTGCCTTAAGAAAATTCAAGCAAACCAAAGAAGAATCCAGAAGCTCCAATACCATATCTGTCCTCAACTAGAACCAGCCCAAGGCCACGCTAACTGTGTACCTGGTACCCACCCTCCTTTACTTACTCAAGGGCACCTCCCTCTCTTCTTCTGCATCCCTATGATTTCCCCTTTAGTGGATTTGCTTACAAACATGCTCTTGATTTTCTGGCAAAACTAATGTCTAGCAAAACTTCATTTTGATCCCAGCTGTCTCTGTAGCTACCACCCCATTCATCTGCTCCCTTTATCAAAGAGCTCCTCAAAGGTTGTGTATGCTAACAGTTGCAATTTCTCTCCTTTCATTCCCTCTTAAGACCACTCACATCAGGGAGACCCTCTACCAGTCCACTAAAACTGCTCTTGTCAAAGTTACTAGGGACTTCCTTGTTGCAAAATTCAGTGGTCATTCTCAGTCCTGACCTTACTCCACCTCTCAATACCATCAGCACTGTTGATTACCACCCCCCACGCCCAAGACACTTTCTTCACTTGGCTTCTAGGAGACTCCACACACTCCTGGTTTCCCACTCATTCTCTGTTGCTGATTCTTCCTCTTAACGTTGGAGGGCCCAGGACCCCGTCTTTGGAGCTCCCCGATGTCCCCGCTAACGCCCTTCGTCATCTCACTAGTCTCCTGGTTTAAATACTATCTGAATTCTGGGCTCCAATTTCTGTGTCTAGCCCAGACTTCTTCCTCTGAGCTGCATACTTGCATTTTCAGTGTTTACTTCACATCTTCTCTTCTGTGTTCAGATCTGAAAATACGAATTCCTGATCTCTCCTAAACCCCAAAGCTGATCCCACCGTCTTGCTTGTCTCACATAAAGGCAATCTGATCCTTCTAGTTGCCGGGATCGCAGTTTTGGAGTCATCTTTGTAGTTCGTTCTTTCTCTTACACCCGCACCCAATCCTACTGGTTCTATTTTCCTAATACTGAATTTATGCAGAATCTGGTCATATTTTGCTGTCTCCACTGCTACTGCCCAGGTCTAGGGCACCATTGCTTTTTCAAGAATTGTCTCCTGGCCGGGCACGGTGGCTTACACCTGTAATCCCAGCACTTTGGGAGGCCGAGGCCGGTGGATCACGAGGTCAAGAGATCGAGACCATCCTGGTCAACATGGTGAAACCCTGTCTCTACTAAAAATACAAAAAATTAGCTGGGCATGGTGGCACGTGCCTGTAATCCCAGCTACTCAGGAGGCTGAGGCAGGAGAATTGCCTGAACCCAGGAGGCGGAGGTTGCGGTGAGCCAAGATCACGTCATTGTACTCCAGCCTGGGTAACAAGAGCGAAACTCCGTCTCAAAAAAAAAAAGGAAAGAAAAGAATTGTCTCCTTATTCATCTGTCTGCTTCCTCCCTTGGCCCGTGGAGGCTGGTCTGAACCCTGCAGTAGAGGAATCCTTTTGAAATCAGAAGTGAACACGTTGCTTTAGTTTTCCAACTGTGCAGTGACTCGCCATTTCACTTATAATAAATGCAAAAGACCTCATAGTGATCTACAGGGCCTGGCGATCATGCCTGGCTTCATCTCCCCTTACTCATTTGTGCTCATTGTATGAGGCAAGCACCTCCCAGGTCAGGGCCTGAGCCCTCTGCTAGCAGGTAACCTTGTGGCTAACTCCCTCCTCTCAGAGACCTACTGTGCTGGTCAATTAAGATGGCAAATCCTTTCTTCATGAGCACTCTCCACCCACTTTATCCTGTTTTATTTATTTATTTTTCCTTAGCACTTATTGCATTATGATGATTGTCTCTTTCCACTAGAATGCAGGTATTTTGTTTTGGGTTGAATTACTAGTATCTAGAACAATGCCTGGCACAGAGTATGTGCTCAATAAATGCATGTCGTGTGCAGAAGCAAATCACATTTTTCATTGCTTTCCACAAGCGTGAGCCTGGGCAACATGGTGAAACCCCATCTCTACGAAAGGTAAAAATTGGCTAGGCATGGTGGTGTATGTCTACGGTCCCAGCTACCGGGGAGGCTGAGGTGGGGGTGGCGGGGATCACTGGGTAGGGTAGGGCATGCCTGTAATCCCAGCTGCTGGGGAGGCTGAGGCAGGAGAATCTCTTGAACCCAGGAACTGGATGTTGCAGTGAGCCAAGATCATGACACTGCATTGTAGCCTGGGTAACAGGGCAAGACGCTGTCTCAAACACAAATAAAACAAATAAAAAACAAGTATGTGATCCCTGAGAAACATATCAGTTCAATCTTTGTTGTATCTTTATCGTCCTGATTGATTAGCTGCATGTCAGCCTTTGACTATGTTTCCCAGATGCTCATGACAGATCCCTTGATGTTGTTTTCAACAGGCAGTCGTGAAATGAGAAGAGTGAGGTCAGTGTAGCATAGATATTTGTCAGCGTGGTTGCCAACTGCCTTTCATTTTCTAACATTGCCCTTTATTGTGTGATTATGTTACATTTCTATTGGGCATGAAAATGCCCATTTAGTGAAATAATGGGGATTGTCTTTCTATGAGATGAATTTGGGCACAGGAAGCTTTCTTCGGGTTACTAAGCACTCCAAAATGTCCCAGGTTATGGGGTTCTGGAAAGTAACTATGTGAATACTTCACTTTATTATGTGATTTTTATTTTTGCCTTGGAAGTCTTTCTGCAAACAAGTCTTCGGTGAATGTGACAATGCACTGTTGACAGGTAGGATGTGGCTTTCTGTACAGCAGGGTTTGGGGGTGAGGCTGGCAGGTGAGTAGCTCACCCCAGGCTTCTGAGGGTCCTTCATGTCTTTTGGAACACAATTTAAAAGTCACTGCTTGAATTGCTAAATTCTAGAAGACCTGGATGCCCTATTAAAAAAAAAAAAAAAAAAAAAAAAAAAAAAGAGCTTACCTTAGTCTCAAAGAGGAACTAGGTTCTACTTTTAGCTCTGCAGATCACCAGCTGTGTGACCTTGAATATGTCACTCAATCTGTCTGCACAGATAATTGATTTTTGTTTGTAAGGTAAGGAGTGTGGACTAGATGACCTCACACTGATCGCTTTCTAAGCCCTGGAGAACCCAGCTGTTAATGCATAATTATGAGAGCTGTGCTTGGGAAGGGCTGTGTTCTAGTACCTTCTTCCACATCACTGTCATTTTGATATTATTTATGCTGATCTTCACACATACCTTGCACACTTGGATTCTTAACCTGCAATATTGCTGTTTGGGTTATAGAAATATAGATTAGATGATGGTATTTAGGATAAGCATTTTTATCTCTAAAATGAGTTAGATATCAAGGATGGCATGATATTATTTTACACAATATTTGAAAACAATAATAAGAAAAATCCAGCAGGATTTAAAAATCCTATTAGCACTGTCCTATAGAAATCCTTTAGGGAGTGGTTCCGACAGTATCAGGTGCTGTGGGTGTGAGTGTGGCCAGCTGCTAGCTGTGTGAACCTGGGCAAATGGCTTAGCTGCTCTGTGCCTGAATAAAGTAGGGATAGTGACAGCACCAAGCTCCTTGTTTTGTAAAAAGTAAATGAATTAATATATATGTAGAGAAATTTGGAACATAGAAGCACTCAATAAATGTGAGCTGTTACCTCCATACAAATAATTATTATAATGTGGGTTTATTTCCAGTCTTTTACAATAAGCATGTAAAAATAGTTTTAATCATATTACACTAGGAAGATTTTTTTTTTAGTTTTAAATATATCCAGAATTTCTCTTGTTTTTCACTTCTTTATATTTAATAAAAAGACATTCTAGGGGAGACTGAGTCTTTTCGTGGCTATTTGTCATGTGGAATTCTTTTAGTTTTTGTCTTTCACGTGCATATATTTGATGTGATTTTCTGGTAGAATTTTTGAAAAATACCTGCATCGCCGGGCGTGGTGGCTCAAGCCTGTAATCCCAGCACTTTGGGAGGCTGAGGCAGGTGGATCACGAGGTCAAGAGATCGAGACCATCCTGGTCAACATGGTGAAACCCTGTCTCTACTAAAAATACAAAAAAAATTAGCTGGGCATGGTTGCACATGCCTGTAATCCCAGCTACTCAGGAGGCTGAGGCAGGAGAATTGCCTGAGCCCAGGAGGGAGGCAGAGGTTGTGGTGAGCCAAGATCACGCCATTTCACTCCAGCCTGGGTAACAAGAGCGAAACGCCGTCTCAAAAAAAAAAGAAAAGAAAAATACCTGCATCATGCAGTATTTCTCCTCCTCCATTTTATTTTATTTTCCTTGCTGAGGCTGGATACTATATTCTTTTGGCTGAAATCACCATAGAGGGTTTACACAACTGATTTCCAGCCAGTTTATTTAGCTCATTTGCAAATGTATTAGTTAGAGAGGGCCCTCATGGGTGTACCAAAGAAACCTCAAAATACAGTGGCTCACGTAAAATCAAAGTTTGTCTCTCTCCTTACAGTTCAGAGCGCGTGATGGAGGGTGGGAAGGTGGCTCCGCTTCCTACGGTCTCTCAGGAGTCCTGGTTCCTTCTCTCTGGTTCTGCCTTTCCAAAGGGTTGTTTCGTCTTCTTGGTGCGGCTTGCCCCTCAACTCTACGTCCAAGTTCTAGTCCAAGGAAAGAGAAAAGAGAAGTAAAAATTAAGTATTTTATGACAGTACATGGCCCTGAGGTTGCATTCCTGATTTCTTTTCATACCCCACTGGCTGCTGCTTAGCCCCATGGACTCATCTTGCTCTAAGGGAGGTCGAGAAATAAGGCTTGTGCTGAGCTGGAACTGTGGGGACGGAGGAAAAGGGCAGGTGTCTGATACTAAAAAGAAAAAAAATAGAAAAGAAAAGAAAAAAGAAAGGGAAATGGGTCATAATAAATATACATATAGTTTTATAACAATTTGCTGGGCCAGGTTTGAGTTTGGAATTCTCTAGGTCCTTAGGTTTTGTGACAGAACGTGGCGGTGAAGAGAGCTACCCCCTGGCTCCAGTTTGCAGACTTTCCTCTTTGTCTGCTCATGCCGGCCCCATTTGGCAGTGGGAAGGACTTTGCACCCAAGTTTGTGGTCACTTGGCCAAGCACCCGTGGTCTCCTTCTCTCCCCCACTTGCAAGTAGCCGTGTGGCCCACCCTTGGGAAATGAGCTCAGTGCTTGTTTGAGCAGGGATGGTGGGCGTCTGTGCGGCTTGACCATGCTTTAGAACGTGCATCTCCCCTTCGTCCTCTGATTTCTCTATTTCTGTTTATTATTATTATTTAAAAATTTTTTTGGGGGGGATGGAGTCTTGCTCTGTCACCCAGGCTGGAGTGCAATGGTATGATCTTGGCTCACTGCAACCTCCACGTCCCAGATTCAAGTGATTCCCTTGCTTCAGCCTCCCGAGTAGCTGGGACTAAAGGTACACACCACCATGCCAGGCTAATTTTTTTGTACTTTAGTATAGATGGAGTTTCACCATGCTGGTGAGGGTGGTCTCGATCTCCTGACCTCATGATCTGCCTGAGTCAGCCTCCCAAAGTGCTGGGATTATAGGCATAAGCCACTGTGACCGGCCTGCTTTCTCTATTTCTGGGGGAGAGATGGGGATGGAAGAGAGTACAGTAAGGCCCTCTAAAAGGCAGGATTTAAGGCAAGGTCCTCTCTTGTCTAGGTCTACAGGTGCTTCTACAAAGAGAACGTTACATCGATTCAGTTCTTAAAATCTAATCTTCCCTTTTCCTCATGCTTCTGCTTCATTAATATTCATATTTACTATTTATAATATACATATTATATCTTTAATGCACTAGGAGTAGAATATTTGAAATGAAATGGAGTGCTGTTAGCTTAATGTTTTCAACAGCTTAAAAAAAAAGAAAAAACAACCTTTGAGTGGCCCTTGTGATTAAAGGGCTGTTTGCCCAGACTAGAGGGAGCCAGTGTTGGGAGTAAAAACTAAGATTCACTTTGAAAATCTAGAAAAAAAGTGACTATGCAAGTCACAAGAATGTGCTTGATGGCTTGCGTTGTCTGAGCGCAAGTGAAGTCCTGGGCGCGGCTGGTTTCCGCATTCCCTCTCTGCTCAGCTTTTTAGCTCCTTCCCTCGTCCCCTCCCTAGAGCTGGCCAGCCCGGACCCAGGACCTGGATGCTGACCTGTTCAGGGCTGAGCTGTTGCTGTGCTCAGACACCATGACAACCTGCTGATGAGAAATGTAGCTAGCGCATCAAGCTGCTCTTGGGATGGCCAGCAAACCTCCTTGAATTTGGGGATGGGTTATGGTAAAACTCTCAACCCCTTATGCACATCCTTGGGACCAGATCTGCTTCAGAATTTATGACTTTTATTTTTCCCATTTCAGAAAGGCTATGGCCCATATGCCCTATATTACATAAAGCCTCCAGAGGAGTTCGGGACAGCATGCTACCATCCAATATCTTAATATTTCTGCAGCAAAATGTATGAATATTTACGCTAAGTGGAACACAAACACGGTTATAAATAGCCTCAGGTCAGTTCAGGTCACGTTTTGCTGCCAAATGGGTTATGCAAAAAGCCTTTGGTTTCCAGAGCTTTTCAGATCCTGGCATTGTGGGTAAAGGATGGTGCGCCTGGTATGGTGACTGCTTTCTCAGTGTCTGTTTGCTGCTACTTTACATGAAGTCCTCACAACAAATATACCTAGGAAGAATATATATATATGTATATATATACATATATATATTTCTTTCTTTTTTTAACAGCTAAGAAAACAGGTTTATTGAGCTTGAATGGCTTACACAAGATCAAGGGGAGATCATCTCCTTTGCTAACAGAGGCCAGAACCCAGGGCCTTGGCACTTTGTGGGCTGTAAAGAGTTTCCAATTTGCTTGTTTGAAATGCTGGAACATAAGCCAGCCTGCAGAATCCTGTTTCCCATTTAATGATAGCTGAAACACAATACCTCAGTAAAAGTGCCATTGGATGGAATCATGCTTTCTAACATTGTTTCTTAAGAAAAGGCATCTGAAGTTCAACCAGCGGGGTCAGGAAGTGGGGTCCTTGGCCTGACCAGTGGCTTATCTTCCTTCCTGCAGGTCTGGCAGGGGCTGTACGTCAGTCAGGGCACGGTTCCAGGACCCAGCGGCACTGTGGGCAGCACTGTGGTGAGATGGGAAGAGAGGAAGGATGGTTGGGGTGCTTGATGTACATAGAAGAGGTCAGGGAAGGGGGCATTGGCTACTGGCTGAAATTCTGACACTTGGTGGCTGGGGCCCGATGCCAAACTCTAGTCCCTTTTCTCACCTAGAAATTGCCGTTAGTGTGTGCTGCTGCTGGGCATTATTTTGACTTAGACCAAGGCAGCCCTTTTGGGCAGGCAGTTAGACCAAGGCCCCCACTCTGGAGTGACACAGTCAGGTGGACACACTACTTCGTGGGCTGTGCCTTTGTGCAAAGCAAAAGGCGTTCTTTCCTCTGTGCTGCTGTGCTGGCTGGATTTCAGCCTCGTCTGCCCCCTTGGCCTTGTGCCTCTATGCAGTGGACAGACTTCAGGCAGCTTGGCATTAGTAGGAAGCTACCTGAAAAGCACTTTATATGTGTTTGAATCCTTGGCATTATTTGGTGATGATCTGGCAGAATAGGTCTTAGCATGATTGGACAGATGAGAACGTCATGGCACTGTGGGCTGCTGACGGTCGCCTTAGGGCTCCATGGCTATCTGGACGGGACTGTTCCCTGTACACCCCCTCCTTTGAAATGGAAGAGGCAGCTAGGGGATTTCAGGATATATTTCCCTCGATCATTCATTCTGCATTACCTTCTCGTCTTTCATGGTTGTATTAAAAAATGGGGCCTGGCGTAGTGGTTCATGTGTAATCCCACACTGTGGGAGGCCGAGTTAGGAGGATTGCTTGAGGCCAGTAGTTTGAGACTAGTCTGGGAAACACAGACCCTGTCTCTGCAAGAAAACAAAATGTCTCTAAAACACAAAACAACAGAGAGACTGATACTGGTTCCTAGTTGGACATATGTGGCAGTTGGTAGCTCTTACTGACCCCATAGCTCTTATTCAGGTGGTTTGTGTGATACTGGGCACAGTGTTGGTGCCATTTGAGTTGAAAAATGTGATCATGTTGAAAGAAAGCATCGGAAGTTAAAGCGTCTGGGTAAATGCATTAGTAGTATAGCAATTGCTCTGTTAGCAGTCTGTTCACTTACATTACTTTCATTTAAAACTAACTATAATCTGTTAAACTTTTACTTCCAGTAATGTATGGTTTCAGGAGTCTTAGCCAAAGTCAATGTTTTCCACAGGAAGTATCTGGATATACATTAACTTTTAAAATTGTAACCAGTTAGTTTCACTATAAAAGTTAGCAAAGTGTGAATGAATTGATCGCTTGCTAATCCGGAGCACATAAGGGAAATTAATTTTAGATGGAGAAAATATTTCCTAAAAAAATAGAGAGAGGCAGAGAGCTAGGTGTGTGTGTTGGGCCTTTTCAAATATATTGTTTCATTTACTCCCTACAATAATTTTATGGGGAAATATAATTGTTAGTGTTTCATAGATGAGGATATGCTTGTTATTAGTTAGGACTTAGAATAAGTTTTATGTTGTATTTTTAAAAATGCCCCGTCTAATTCTGGATTCTTACAGAGAACCATATAGGAAGTAGGATTTTGAAAAGACAAAAATGAACAGCAATGTGGAGAGGAAGAAATGAGTGGACTGGTAAGATAAGGCCGTGGGTAGTTCGCAGAAGCTGCTCGCTTTCTCTAATGAGCTCTCTCGCCTTGTTAAACTCTGGTGGATGCAAATTTGTCTCAAAATTTGTCAAAAAATTAGAGCAATAAGAAAATGGTTAGTTTTAAGATTGACATAATTCATCAATTCTCACAAATACATTTGATAAAGTGAGGCAGATTTTTTTCTCTGGTCCTGAGGCCCCCCTCAAACCCAGAACCTCATAAATAAGACAGTGAATGATATGGAAGAAGCTTTTTCTTCAGCTACATGTGATAATCTAGATTAATAGAACTCTCATTTGTGGCATCCCATTGTACTGTAAACCAGTTACAATACAGAAAATCATTTTTAAAAGAGAGGTTGCAGGAAGTTCACCAACAATTTGCCTTAATCCTGGAGCCAGTTTAAACATTCCAATCTGGTATCTTTTTTTTTTTTTTTTTTTTTTTTCTTTTTTTTAGATGGAGTCTCGCCCTTGTCGCTCAGGCTTGAGTGCAATGGGGACATCTCGGCTCACTGCAACCTCAGCCTTTTGGGTTCAAGCAATTCTCCTGCCTCAGCCTCATAAGTAGTTGGAATTACAGGCATCCGCCACCATGCCCAACTAATTTCTGTGTTTTTAGTGATGGGGTTTCACTATGTTGGCCAGTTTGATCTCGAACCCCTGACCTCAAGTGATCCACCCACCTCGGCCTCCCAAAGATCTGGGATTATAGACATGAGCCACCTCGCCCAGCCCCTGTCTGGTATCTTCATAAATTATCAAATTGTCGTAATAGAGATTAGTATCTTCTCATACCTTTTTTTAAAAAATAAATTAATTTTTAAAAATAGTCCTCAGACTTTCCTGTCAAGGAACCCTTTGACAGTTGATCATATCACACGGTACTTTTTCCATTGCTTTATATGAATTTCTGTTCTCACAGTCAGTAAATCTGAACATAAGCATTTATTTCCAGCTTTGTTCTGTCTTTTCCTGGAAATAGCTTCTAGATGGGATTGTTTTCTTTTGACAAACCTTACGACTGTATGTTTCACCATTTTTGACCTATTATCTCATTTCTGGCTTAGGTACTCTGCTTGTAGGATTTTTTTTAAACATCCTGTGATATATGTTGAAAATATTTGGCACTGGTAAGAGCCTGCACAATAATACTGTTAATGATAAAGTACTGTGAACTTCTCTGTAATTCCGAATTCTTTAAGGGAAAATTTTCCTTCAGTGTATTCCATATATCTTACTTCTTCAAGTTTATTTAGGGAATACTAAGAAATAGGTGTTCCTTAGTTTAATTCCTTTATAATATCTTTATTTATTTATTTTTCTGAGATGGAGTCTCACTCTGTTGCCCAGGCTGGAGTACAGTGGTGGGATCTCTGCTCACTGCAAGCTCTGCCTCCTGGGCTGAAGCAATTCTTGTGCCACAGCCTCCTGAATATCTGGGATTACAGGTGCCCACCACTATGCCTGGATATTTTTTTTAAATTTAATTTTATTTTTGAGACTGAGTTTTGCTCTATTGCCCAGGCTGGAGTGCAGTAGTGTGGTCTCAGCTCACTGGAACCTCTGCCTCTTGGGTTCAAGTGATCCTTATGCCTTAGCCCCCAAGTAGCTGGGATTACAGGCACCTGCCACCATGCCAGGCTAATTTTTGTATTTTTCGTAGAGGCAGGGTTTCACCATGCTGGCCAGGCTGGGCTCGAGCTCCTGACCTTAAGTGATGTGCCCACCTTGGGCTCCAAAAGTGCTGGGAGTACCAGTGTGAGCCACTGCGCCTGGACTATAATGTCTATTGAAAATAAATCTAGCTGGGCATAGTGGCTCATACCTATAATCCCAGCACTTTGGGAGGCCTAGGCAGGCAGATTGTTTGAGCTCAGGAGTTCAAAACCAGCCTTAGCAACATGGTGAAACCCGTCTCTACAAAAAATAACAATATTAGCTGGACGTGATGCCCATACCTGTGGTCCTGGCCACTTAGGAGGCTGAGGTGGAAGGATCACATGAGCCAGAGAGGTCGAGGCTGCAGTGAGCTATGATGGTGCCACTGCACTCCAGCCTGGGTGCCAGAGTGTGACACCTTGTCTCAAAATAAAACAAAAAAAATTTTTTTGCTCAAAAATTTTTTGAATTAAAGTTAATTTTTGTAATATTTAGTTAGATTTCTTTTTTTTCCTCATTATTCTTTCATATTTTTTGAAATTAAGGTATATGAATTTCACTCTTTTAATGTTGTGGCCCAGGGTAGCCTGTCTGCTGATCAGGCTATTAAGTTGTGGGTCTCACATTTTCCTTGGAAGTGCTGTTTTTGGGCGTGTTAGACTTTCTATATTTGTGTGTTACCTTTTGGCAGAGACCTCGACACTTAAGGATCTGTTGATGAAATGACAAATTATTGTGTGAGGCATTTACGTGGTACTAGAGATTTAGATGATTGTTTCTCAGAATGACTTGGTTGACGGACATCGTTCTGATTCCAGTCGTCATGATCACGTCTGCAAAGGAGGAACCCTAGTGTATCTTCTGGTAGAATTTTATGTACCATAAGATTTAGTTGAAACATTGTATATTTCTATCTTCAGTTTTTGGTCTCACGGATCCTCCCACCTCACCCTCCAGATTAGCGGGGTCCACAGGCACATGCCACCATGACCGGCTAATTTGTGTACTTTTTATAGAGACAGGCTGGTCTCAAATTCCTGACCTCCAGTGATCTGCCTACCTCGCCCTCCCAAAGTGCTGGGATTAGAGGTATAGGTCACTGTGCCAAGCCTTAAGTAAATTTTTGAAGGTGTAATTCTGCAGACAAATGGAATAAAAATAATTACTCTATTATGTTTTAACAGATCAGTAGAGTTATGAAGATTAAATGAGTTCAAAATATTTGGCTAATATTGTTAGAGGCTGTTGTTTTTGTTGTTACTATTATTATTATTATTACTATTACCATTATTGCCTTGCTTCATTCCTGCCCTCTTTCCCTTTTTGCGTCATTGGCTCTGACTGTAAGCTGCTGATAGTGACAGAGGGGACGTCTCCCAATTCGGGTTACTAGGTCTGGATGAATGGGCTGGGACCCAAGTTTCTGGCCACTGGAATTTTGCCTTTGTGAACATTATAAAGAGTAACACTTAAACAAAGCATTATTATGAAATAATAAATTATAAATTGGTTGGAATTTGCCTGATGCTCATACACACACAATTTGACATTCTGGTTAGATTGCACTGTGCAGGAAGTAAGGGAACAGCAGAGCAGTGAGAAGTCAAAGGAGTGAAGGGTATTCTGGGGCAAAGGACAGTTTCTCATAGGTAGAATTACAGAGGTAAAACCATTAATAATAATAAAAAAAAAAAACTAGCGCACCATTCACTTGGTTTTCCACCCCTCCTTTCAGTTGTGGTCTGAGCTTTAGCATTCAGGTTGATGATAAACTAGCATGTGCCTCATTTACCACTGGGAACTTTTATTTACCTGAGTCTGCTTTTTGAAGTATGTTAAGTGTTGAGATTCTATTTGCACCTTATTCACCAGATTCACTTATTGCCTTTCCCTGCTAATGGGGATGGAGTAGGGGAAGGTGCATGTGGCAGGCAGACCAGCTCGCTGTGCAGCAGTGGCTGTAAGGGCACAGCTGTTTGGAATCAGCTGATGATTTTCAAGCATTTCTATCTCATCACATTAAACACAGTTGCACATGTTTAATGGTTGCTTAATTTTAACCCGAAGCACTGTATGAAATACTATGATATATAAGAAGTATTGTAGTAATAAGAGTAGCTTAATGTTTTTTGCATGCTTTCTATGCCAGTCACTATTTAACTGTTTTACTATTATTTACACACACACACACACACACACACACACACACCCATATACGCCCATACCTGGGTATATATGTTTGTCTATATACACACATACATATGCATGTACACACACATATGAATTCATTTGATCCTCACAACCATCCTATAAAAGAGGCACTTCTATTATCACCTTTTAACATTCAGGAAGCCAAGGCAGAGAGTAGGTAAGTAGCTTGCCGAACACAGGTAATGAGGGACAGAGCTGGAATTTAAACTCAGGTGGCTGTGCCATACCTTTTTTTTTTTTTTTTTTTTTGAGACGGAGTTTGGCTCTGTAGCCCAGGCTGGAGTGTAGTGGCATGATCTCTGCTTACTATAGCATCTGCCACGGGGGTTCAAGCAATTCTCCTGCCTTGGCCTCCCAAGTAGCAGGGATTACAGGTGCCTACCATCGCACCCGGCAAATTTTTGCAGTTTTAGTAGAGACTGGGTTTCACCATGTTGGCCAGGCTTGTCTCAAACTCCTGACTTCAAGCGATGCATCTGCCTCAGCCTCCCAAAGTGCTGGGATTATAGGCGTAAGCACCCAGCTGCCCATATTGTTAATTGCTACCCTGGAGTACTTCTCTTGAGTCTCTAACTCCAAGCACATAGATAATTAAATAATTACCATAATATGCCCAAAGTTATTTTATTACAAGCAAGTCTAAGAAATGACATAGTTTTTCACATGGAAACTGGTTTCTTTTGTTTGGGTGGATGTTTGTTTGGGACTTGGCTGTTTTCATTTGCTAAATAAAGATTTTAGCTGGGTGTTTGTGTGGCAAGTGATCTTGGAGGCTCCCTGCAGTGTGTCCTGCACTGCTGAGCCCTAGTGAGTGCTCATTGACTTGTCTGATGGATTTACCACTCTCATCTGTGAACCTGTAGCTCAGCTAATCTGCCTAAATCTGGGAGTGGCCTTTCTCAGTGGCCCTACAGGGGACTTTGTGGAGCAGGAATTTATTTTGGCCACCAAACTCACCCTTGTGACTCATCACCAAGAGCTTCCATCATTCTCTAGTAGGATTTGGAAATTAAAGACACTTTGATTCAAAAGTACCTTCCACATAGGGACTCATGAAATGAAACTAATATCCTGGTGGGCAAAGTGTGGGAGAAGAAGTAAAAGTAGATTTCATGGGCCATTGGAAGTCGCTGACTTGAGCAGTGCTTTGTACATGGGTACTCCATCCATGTATAAAGGATTAGTGAGCAGGATACACATAGGGAAATGTGTAGGGAGTGTGTGATTCTGATCATTTTATAGGCAAAGCCAGTTTAAATGTGGAGAGTGGCACTATTTTGGCCTCTTAGCAATTCAAGTTCTAAGGCTTATGTTTAAGTAACAAAGATGTTTGCATTGATGAAGCATAAACTTGGCAATTTAAATTTGGGGATTAGATTGACTGTACTTCCTTCAGTAAGCTATTAAATCATCATGACCACCAGGTAAATGGTGAATTAAATACTATAAAGATTATTTATGAAAATTCCAACATCCTTCATCTCCATCCGCTTATCAAGACTAATAGACAAATTATTATCGTTTGAATGAGAGCCGGAATAGCCCTTGCTCCCTCCAATTAATGATGAGATGGAAAAGGACAAGGAGATCACTTTTGGTGACAATCTGTTTTGAATGTTAGGGTGTTTTAAATATTCTTGCTTCAGAATCCATGAAGCAGAGCATTAATATTTATTTTGCTTAAAAGTTTGCAGTCATTTAGTAGTAATTATTTTTATTTCTTTCTTAAACTTTCTCAGAAACATTAAGGTTTAAAGAAAATAAAATAAAGAATACTTTATTAAAATTTCTTTCTCCATTGCTTGTTTTTGTTTTGTGATTATATTAAACATATATCACAATGTGGGCAAAATATTTTTTACAAGCTTCCATGACTGCCAGGGACTTAATCAAATTGGCTATATGTGCGCTTTTAAGCCAACTAATTTGGGCAAAAGCTTGCAATTTTATGAATATGCTGGAAAATCTTACCTTTATTAGCTTCAGAAGTTTTCCCCATCCTTAGGTAGCCAAAGACAATTTTAATGGGTTTTGTGGGGCACACTGGTGTCAGATGTGAAGTTCTTTCTGGTCTACAGGGTAGTCTTGAGAAATTATTTCTGTATTTCAGCATATTACTGTCAATAACATTTGTGTTCCTTTCAGCCAGGATGAGAATTCCTCCCTGTTTTCAGAACTTGTAGCCAGGCCTTCATGGGTCAGAGAAAGCTGGGCATTTGTGTTTTAGAACCTTTAAATTGGGTGTATTTTTCCTTCATTGTTAATATCTTGATACAGTTACAGGTTTGCTTTAATAAATATAGATGAACTTTGGGTTTCTGTATTTATTTTTACACATATTTGTGGAGATAAAATTTTTAAAAATTTTAACAAAACATTAATACAATTTAGGATTTTCAGTACATAAAGTAAATCTGCATGGAGGTCCCAAAATAGCAGCTGTAATTTGGCTGTATCGATTTACCAGATCTAGAGTAAAATTTCACATTTGAAAATAAAGAAAAGGTATTTCTTCTAATGTTATCCCTCCCCAATCTCCTTACCCCCTGCTATCCCTCCCCTAGTGCCCTACCCCACAACAGATCCCAGTATGTGATGTTCCCTTCCCTGTGTCCATGTGTTCCATTGCTCAACACCCACTTATAAGTGAGAACATGCAGTGTTTGGTTTTTCTGTTCTTGTGTCAGTTTGCTGAGAGTGATGGTTTCCAGATTCATTCATGTCCTTGCAAAGGACATGAACTCATCCTTTTTTTGTGGCTGCATAGTATTCCATGATGTATATGTGCCACATTTTCTTTATCCAGTCTAACTTTGATGGACATTTGGGTTGGTTCCAAGTCTGCTATTGTAAAAAGTGCCACAATGAACATATGTGTGCATGTGTCTTTATAGTAGAATGATTTATAATCCTCTGGGTATATACCCATTAATGGGATTGCTGGGTCAAATAGTGTTTCTATTTCTAGATCCTTGAGGAATTGCCACACTGTCTTCCACAATGGTTAAACTAATTTACACTCCCACCAACAGTGTAAAAGTGTTCCTGTTTCCCCACATCCTCTCCAGCATCTGTTGTCTCCAGATTTTTTAATGATCACCATTCTAACTGGCATGAGATGGTATCTCAAGATGGTTTTGATTTGCATTTCTCTAACGACCAGTGATGATGAGCATTTTTTCATGTGTTTATTGGCCACATAAATGTCTTCTTTTGAAAAGTGTCTGTTCATATCTTTCACCTACTTTTTGATGGGTTTGTTTGCTTTTTTCTTGTAAATCTGTTTTAGTTCTTTGTAGATTCTGAATATTAGCCCTTTGTCAGATGGGTAGACTGCAAAAATTTTTTCCCATTCTATTGGTTGCCGATTCACTCCAATGATTATTTCTTTTGCTGTACAGAAGCTCTGAAGTTTAATTAGATCCCATTTGTCTATTTTGGCTTTTATTGCCAATGCTTTTGGTGTTTTGGTAATAAAGTCCTTGCCTGTGTAGGTGATGGGAGGACAGAGGCAGCAAACCGCCCTGGCATGTGTGTACCTAACAGTCCTGCAAGATCTGTACATGTACCCCAGAACTTAAAATACAATAAAATGAAATTAAAGAAAAGGAAAAGTAATTTTATACTATAACTATAAAATTTCTCTCTATATGAAATCATTGCATCATATTTCAAATTGGATCTAATCATAAAGAGAATAATTGACAGTTAATGTTATTAATATTACTGTACAAAGCCTAGTTTTGACCATAAAATATTTAGCAAGATTATGTTTTGGAATTCAAGACTATGACAACCATGTCTTGCTTGCACACTGCTGCCATGTGAAACTCAGTGCCAGGCTTATGGAAATGGGACCATTTTAGGAGTCTTCCTATGTATAAATTAAAGAGAACAGAACTTAAAAGTGGTAGAACAATTTGTGTTTATCGTTGCTTGTTGTCATGTTGCTGTTGTAATTACTATAAAGGTCAAAAAGGAATAAACTCCTGTGGTCAAAGGGAAGTGGAAGTGAAATAACCATTGATGGGAAAAAAAGATGATGATGGAGAGGTCTTCTCATGGATCTCATAGATTTTGCAAGCCCCCTGGTTGAAAGTTGCCAGTACTGTCTGAGGTTGGGTTAGGGGAAAGTGGGAGAAGTTTGAAGCTGAAAACTGAGTGTTTGGTTGAGAATCTTTAAACAGCACACTTTGACTCTCAGAGCTTTGCCCTTCTTCCTCACCTGCACAGGAGAACAGAGATTTATATGTTTTCTGGAAAAATTGAACTCTGACTTGGGATCCTTAGCCCAGAGAGCATGGCAAGGCTCTGAATAGACACTGGGAAGATTAACTACCACCAGGAGGTCCTCCAGTTCCTGAAGCTATACATCTCTCCAAAGTTTATATGTTGGAAAGTTAATCCCCAGTGCAAGAGGATTTGAAGATGGGGCCTCAATTGAGGTGATTAGGTCACGAGAGCTCTGCTGTCTCCGATGTGGTAGGATGAATGTCATTATTGCAGGAGTGGGTTAGTTATCTTGAGAATGGCCTTGTTATAAAAGTGAGTTTGCCTCTCTCTTGCTCACTTGCTGCCAGTGTATCCTGTCTTTTCAACTTTCATCATGGGATGATGTAGCAAGAAGAACCTCACTAGATGCTGGTGCCATGCTTTTGGACTTCCCAGCCTCCAGATCCTTGAGCCAAATACATTTCTGTTTATTAGAAATTACCCAGTCTGTGGCATTCCATTATATCAGCATTGAATGAACTAAGACAGCCTCTCGTTGGTTGATTGAGGGCCAATCAGCCCCTAATTAAAAAGTGCTTTTACTGGGAGTACAGTATAGTTACAGCATGTAAATTAATTACCTTACTTTGAGCCTGCTGGTTGGTAGATGACAGCCAAGCCTGTGTACTGTTGAGCCTCCTTTTGAAATGGGAAAGGCTGCTAGGAGTCAGCAGATGTTTGAAAGTCTCCACTATTGGAGCCTACATTAACACAAACAAAAGGAAGGAGACACTTAGGGGAAACAGGAATGTGGCATGTATCCTCAGAGAAGTAGGAAAATAATTGTGTCTTTGAAGCAAGAACAGAATGTGATTTAAAAAAATCAGAGAATAAGAAAGAGATCTTGGACATTAAAAGCAGAATATCAGAAACAACATCTCAAGTAGAGATTGGAAGAGTGGATATAAAAGTGGTTAAGTAAAAACAGTCTTATAAATAATGTCTGACTTGCAATCAGGAAGGAGCTTTAGAAACAAAGTATTTAGAAATGCATAAACTAATGTCAGAAGAACAGATAACAGAGGAAACGGGATGGCCCAGGCCTGCTGCATTTTGTTATCATCTTATTTTATTGAAAACAAACTGATGTGCATTTATTACTTGCACAAAAATTGAGAAATATGAGCGATTTACTGTAGACATCATTTTATTAAAATATTTTATTGATAGTACAGAAAATGCTGCACTGTTACTTTTTTTTGACAATTACATAAAAATCTGTGAATAACACGGTCCCTTAGTTTTTTTTGTAGTAGCTCTCTTTTCTCAGTACCGAATTCTTGCTGTTGTTAGGCACAGTGGCGCTAATATTTTCTATACTTTCTGCCAGGCCTGAGTAGCTTCATGGCTTTAGAAATCATCTAAATCATCACATTGTGGGTGTGACTTGTAAATATCCAAATTATTTTGAGGCAAGTTTCTCCTCTGATATGACGGCCACGTATTTTCCATATTGCTGGTGATGACAAGAATGTTTTCTGTGAGACATTTTACACTTGTGGTATATTTAGCTCACTAGTAATGAAATACAAATGCAAGGAACTTGGAATTTTGAAGGAGTACTAAGAATGAGCAGACTTTCAAGCCGAAATGGTCTCTTTCCAACATTTGCTGGATGATAAACCACTTTTAATACTAAGTGGCTTCCTTCTGCCCTTCCCCATCACTTGCAACCATGGATGGCTGTGGTGGTAACACAGACCCTCACAGAATTTTAGATCTGGAGGATGCTTTAAGGGGCCAACCAGTCCAGTTATTTTCTCCTATCCCTGAGGAATCCCACTCAAGGAAGGAGAAAATGATTTTCCCAAGATTAAACTGTTATGAAGTGACTAAGCGTCTGAACTCAGCATTCTTTCTGCTTCTCTGAGCCACCCAGACTCGAAGGCCACTTCTTCTGACTTTCCTTCCAATCTCATGCCATCATTGATGCTTCTCTGGTGGATTTGCACCTGAGAAGGGATGTTTCTGGGGGACTTTAGGCTTCTTTTTACTGTGTGAAGTTGAGGGGGTTTTGTTAATATTATGTAAGAGATGTGACACCTGTGGATTAAAGCAGACAGATGGAGGCCTACCTTGGGCTTGGAGTCTAAATTTTAGAGACAGAAAACAGGGAGGGGGTGAAGGAGAGGGGAAATGGGAGGAGGAGAAGGAGGAGGGGTACCAGGACCATTTCTTTCCTGTGACGTCTTTTCCTTTTGGCCAGAGAGTGAGAAAATTACTGAATGTAACTGGAGCTGCTGAACTGAACTGGTTAGAACCTGTCTTAATTTGTGTAAAAGAAATGCTGTGGTATTTATCCTTTCAGAGAAGCCTAGGTAACACAGCCAGGGCCTGCCGGTTGCCCTTGAGGTTCTGCAGAGCTTGGTTTTGGTGTATTCTCTGAACCTGTTTTCTGCTGAGGCAGACCCTGGGTGTTGCCCACTGGCCTTCTAACTCTGTCCAGGCCAGACCTTCCAGCTCTCACCAAAGCTCTTTTTTCCCTGGATTTTAATGGTTGACTGATTAAAGCGGTTCATAGTAAGGTGTTAATTGTAACTCTTTCTTGTGATTATGTGCATATATTCACAGAGTTGTTACAAAAGTAAGACTGGGCCCAATCTCCAACTGCTACAACTAAGAAAATGCTGTGATGGAAATTGAAGTGTAATACATTCCACAGCCCCACCTGTCTGCTCTCCTCTCTTTGCAGGGCCTTAATGGTTCAAGGATGAGTCTTTCTGGAAAAAAGAAGTTTCTTAGTGTATACACATGGGAGTACCCAGAAAGTAACTTAAGTGTGATTAGAACTGGGCTTATCTAGCATCTTAACAAAGGAATGACAAAGTTTTAGAGAGTTGATGAAACAAAGGAAAATGATGTTAAGCTTCACCAGAAGTAGGAGTGTCAGGGGTGTCTAATAGTTGAACTGTTAAGTAACTCTTACACTTGTTAATGCCTCTTGGGAATTTCTTCTTTTATAGTTGTTTTGTATCAAAACCAAGGAATTAAATATCTTTATTTGTTTTAAAAATAGTATCTTAATTTATTAATTTTGTTGATTTTTCATTGTGTTTTAAAGGAAATCTTTATTATTATTTCCTTTTACAGTGAGTAAAAATACATTCAACCCATTCAGAACAAGATAGAATTGTTTCTTGGTGCATCGGATGTTTACCTCTCATGATAGTGATGCATTAACAGATTAGGGTTTTTATTTTTTGTTTTCATTCCCCCTTCATCGCCTCCATAGACTCCTTTGGCAGTTTAGTGAAACCAATTTTTTTTTTTTTTTTTTAAGCTCTGTTGCCAGGCTGGAGTGCAGTGACATGATCTCGGCTCACTGCAACCTCTGTCTCCTGGGTTCAAGCAATTCTCTTGTCTCAGCCTCCTAAGTAGCTGGGACTACAGGTGCATGCCACCACACCCGACAAATTTTTGTATTTTTCATAGAGATGGGGTTTCACCATGTTGGCCAGGATAGTCTCAATCTCTTGTGTGATCTACCCGCCATGGCCCTCCAAAGTGCTGGGATTACAGGTGTGAGCCACTGCGCCAGGCCTGACAAATATTTCTAAGTGCGTAAAATAAGAGTACATGGCACTCCATACATACAGTTACCAAAATACTTAAAAAAGCCTGTGAGACAGTACTATTTGCTGTTCATTAGTGTGTTCAATCATTAGTGTGTTCAGTAAGAAGTTATAGCCATCTCTAATTTCTCTATCCTTCTGAAATAACAATGAGCCAAACAGTATTTTCAAGATACCTGCTAGAGTTGTAAGGCAATGTAAAAATGGTTATGATTTTTGTTAGTAATACAATCAAAACTACCACGAATAATGTGCTTTGTGATCTGCCATCACAATGGAAGGAAATGCAAATTTCTGTTAGAGGTCAATGAAAATATCTAATTGCTTTTCCTGTCCGAGTTCATGAACCCCCCTGCCTTGTAATAACCCCTGATAAAGATGATGGCTTAAAATGAATCTTTGTTTCCTGAGACCTCGGCAGTGGCAGCAGTGTGCCACAGAGTGTTTTAAAAGAGACAACAATTTTAAATGGAAGGAAGTCTTGGGTGAGTGCCTCATACGCCAGGCACTGCGCTGGGTGTGGCTGACAAAATTGATGAACTCAGTTATGGCATCTGGCCTCTTGAGTGTGTAGACTAGTGCAAGAAGCAGACATCAAACTGCAGAGCATACAAATAGTTGTTTCACTGCTTAGGGGATAGACATTCTGCAATGCTGAGATGGCCAATCACTCGGGGACTTCACAGGGACCTCGAGTGAGTGGTAATTTGAGTGGTCAGGGAAGGCCTTCTCAAGGAAGCTATTCAAGTCAATAGCCCAAGGTGACGGAGGGTGTGACTAAAGGCAGAGCTGTGTGAAGGCTCTAAGTTGGCAAAACTTGGCCCACAGAAAGCCCGAATGAAGCTGGTGATTGGGAGTGAAGTGAGGTAGAGGGCTGTGCGTCGAGATTGGCAGAAAGATGCAGTTTGTATTTCACTCATTAGTATGTCTCATCTGATTGAAGGGGCATAGTTTACCTTTTAGATTGAGGACGTGTATTATTTATATTTAGTTCATTAATGGATGGATCCCTAAAAGCATTAGGAATTAGTTTGGCATATGTAGGTTGAAAAATAGGTTATAATATCTATGAAAACAAGCTCTCTTGCAAGAGCTAGAGCATAAAATGAACATTTTAAAAATGCTAAATTCCTTAACATTTTTCCTTACTCAGATTTCTCTTTTCTTGAATCTAAGGAAAACCTAAGGAGGAGAGAGCAGGTGCATGGCTTCTCCGTATACCAAGCAGTTTCAACAGTGGTGTCTGTAGAAATGCATACCTTGCTGTTCCTAGGCAGATAAGTGCTGTCATATGTCTTCAGATTTTAAGGCGACAGGCTCCACGCCTGGCAGAGGTTCAGCCAGAGCAGATCAGGATTGGCCTATGCATAGAGGCAGGAATGTGACCATTCTGGTCTGGGCAGCAGGGAGGGACGCATCTATCCAGGGTTCCCATACTGTTTGGCCCTGTTTTTCCATTTGACTCCATCAAAATACATTCTCCAGCCGAGGGGTGCACATCTCTTTGTGACTTCAGAAATCATGCCCTGTTGTTTTGGGAGTCTTGACTACATTTGGAGGACACGCTGAGCCGATGAGAAATGGAAGTGACATCTGAATCCACAAATGGCGACCGCAGACAGTCACAGGCAGGTAAAGAGGACTCGTTTAGAATGTGGTTACTTGAATTTTTGTCCACCTGTTCATTGAAAGGAAGCCGAGACATGACTCAGTCTGCCAAGAATTAGTGTGAAAATTACTGAGTTAACAGAGTCAAATTATTTTGTCCTCTGGGTGACCTGGGAAGTTTTTTAAAAAACATTTTTTCTTAATAATGTTATGAAATAAGGTAGTTATATGTAACAAATCGAACAAGGTCAGTCATTAGAAACATTTTCTAAATATGATTTATTCTACTTACTAGACTCGTAAATCTGCTGGGATAGGACCACTGTCAACCTCAGAGCCTAGCACAGAACTTGGCACTTAACGCATGTTTGTTGAATATGAATGGATTGGGTCCAGTGTCTAATGATACACTGTGAAAGTTAACTACATCACTTCTCTGTGATGGAAAAAGATTTGCTCAAAAGTGTCTGTTGTCTGAAAGTCATATGGGGTAGAAATTAAACTGTAAATGAGTTAAGGAGCTGTAACTGTGGTGCTATTCCAAATCTTCAAAAATGGAGTAGTTAATTAGTGCCCTGCATCCATTTAATTTGTCTGTTCCTCTCTTGGTTCGTTCACTGTCATTTATTTCTCTCTGCTGGTGCCAAGTTATGTGATAGGCTGCTGGAAAGCAGACAAACAGGATCTCTGCTTGCAGGCTTTTGAACACAGCGATTCAGCAGCGTGGTCAGACGTGGCTCATGATACATGCTAGGTGCGGTGGGACCGCAGGTTTGAAAGGATAAACTCCTGGTGTTTTGCTCTTCCTCGGAGGGTCAAGCAATGTTTCCCAGAGAATTGATTTGCAAGGTGGCAGAGAGGAATGTGAAAGGGAGGAATTCCAGGCTGAGGAGAAAGTGTTTGGAAAGGTAAATGTTCAGTGAGTCGTATGGTGAGAGGCCATTTTCAAATGTATAACGCAACTCCTTACTCACTGGCCATCATTGCCCCATCCAGCCGTACCGGTTAGCTTTCAGCTCTGGGAACAACCTCTCTTTTCAGGGTCTTTCCTCCACCTGGAATACTGGCTCGCAGCTCTTGGCTATCTCCTTCTCCTCCTTCTGGGATTGAGCATTGGATGAAATTATGTCGGCTCAGAGATGCCTGTCCTGAAGTACATTTTGTGCTGTTGTCCTTACTGTCCACATGAGATTGATCATTGCTTTGTTCATTTGTTTGTTTACTTTAGTGTTGATAGGTCCCCAAGACTGTGCTCTCCATATGAGCAGGGACCAAGATTGTCTTGTTCACTGTTGTGCCCATAGTTCCTTGTCAGTGCCTGTTCTGTAGGGATGATAGATCCTTGTGAATGAATGAATGATTGAATGAATGAAAAGGCAGAGTCACTTAAAAGAACAAAAGCACTTATAATGGACTTGCTATTTCTGTTGATTCTTTGAAGTGTGAGGTACTTCTTTTCTAGCCACTTCGGATCTCCATTAACTGTAGTCAAGACCTTTGGGTATTGCCTCAAGGTAAAAGAAAGTGGGAGTACTTTGGATCTTTGGAAGTTAACTTGAAAAACATCTAAAGATTCTTTAAATTGAAAATATAGGGAAGAGAGGACTCCTTAGAATATTTAAGTTATAGACACAAGAAAAATTCATAGATTTAAAAACAATTGAACAAAGAGTATCATTAAGTCAAGCCGTTCTTTATAGTAATTTTATAAAGTTACTATGACACTAATTTTTATGTGTATTCTTGGTTGTCTAAAACCTCCTGATAATTTTGGTGATCTATTCTTATCTGTGTTTTTGCTTTGAACATTTTATTCTTTTTTTTTGAGATGGAGTTTCGCTCTTGTTACCCAGGCTGGAATGCAATGGTGCGATCTCGGCTCACTGCAACCTCCGCCTCCTGGGTTCAGGCAATTCTCTTGTCTCAGCCTCCTGAGTAGCTGGGATTACAGGCATGCGCCACCATGCCTAGCTAATTTTTTGTATTTTTAGTAGAAACGGGGTTTCACCATGGTCTCGATCTCTTGACCTCATGATCCACCCGCCTTGGCCTCCCAAAGTGCTGGGATTACAGGCTTGAGTCACCACCGCGCCTGGCCTGAACATTTTATTCTTACACATAATTAATGTCATTATTTTTAACTTATTGAAACCCTTCAACTTACATAATCAGTGATGTTCTCACACTGATATTAATCTTATTTATTTATTTAGGCTGGAATCTCATTCTGTCTGTCACTCAGGCTGGAGTGCAGTGGTGTGATCTTGGCTCACTGCAATCTCCACCTCCCAGGTTCAAGTGATTCTCCTGCCTCAGCCTCCCAAGTAGCTGGCTCCTGTCACCACACCCAGCTAATTTTTGTATTTATATTTTTAGTAGAGATGGTGTTTTGTCATGTTGGCCAGGCTGGTTTTGAACTCCTGACCTCAGGTGATCCACCCACCTCTGCCTCCCAAAGTGCTGGGATTACAGGTGTGAGCCACTGCACCCAGCCTGATATGAACCTTTTAATTCAATAAAATATTCCTGTAACAGACATTGTCCCATTGATATTTCTACACCATCTTATTCATACTCAGATTTTTCGTATAACATGTCACACACAGCATAAGACATTTTCCAAAACATATCAGCTGGTGATTTCTATCATGTTGACGAAGATTATACAACAACATTTAACTTGTAAATTCTCTAATAATGGTAGGTGGGAAATGTTAGGTAAAATGGCATATTGAAAGAAAGGAAAATCTAAAGGTGGATTGCTTAAATGATGGTGATTGTTTTTCCAGTCGGATCTTCTGCAGATGAGAATTCCCTGCATAGATCTCCCAAGGGGTGGCAGATTGGGCTTCTCTGCTTCAGCCAGGGAGGGACGGTTTGCACCTCCTGATGTATTCATCAGCAATACGATGATCCAGTGTCCTTGGCTACTGATTCCAACCTTTTGTTCTCTTCTTGGAGACATGGGAAAAAAGATGCACATATATACTCCAAGTGTAGATTTTGATTATCTTTATTTGTGAAGAAAATTTTTTGTTCACCTCTCATTTCATTCATACGTTCAGTAAATATTTATCCACACACCTACTATGTGCCAGGCACTGTGATAGTCACTAGGCATTAAAAACGTATATTGGTGATCGGTGCTAACATTATTTTCAAACTATTTTAAGAGAGGACTTGTAAATTAAAAGAAGTAATGTATCCACAGACAAAGGCTTTTTTATTTTCCCCTACAAAATTGCTACTGAATAGAGAATGAAGATGATTTACACTTCTGACATCATTGCCTAATGTTGGGTTTCTGTGCCTGGGCTCATTATGCTGTGGAGGCAAATGGTGTTTTGAGCGTCTTAGTTTCACCGAAACGCTGCACCTGTTGCGTCTATTCTTGCGTATGAAATCCAGAGCCCGGAGTCACTTGTTTTCATTTCCTTTTCCTCCTCCCTCTTTCCGGTGTGTGTGTGTGTGTGTGTGGGTGCGGGGGCGTAGATTAGTAGCTCCTGTGAAGAGTAACCACCTTCCTCTTCCGTCAAGGCTATGATTTTAGCGCCCCCAGGAGTGGGAGTGTGTCCCTTTGTCATCTGTCCCTGAAAGAGTCATAATCCGGCAGCCTCAAGAGTGTGAGGCATGGGTTTTTGCCAGAGTTTGGGGTTCTGGGGGAGGGGTGAAGTGGAACCGGCTTTCAGCAGCTGCTGCCGCCACCTGATACCTGGAACCTTACTGCTGTTGAGGAACATGTATTTCCTTTGGCTTCGTCTGCTGTTTGGCTGTGACTCTGAGGAAGACAGGAGGTACTGCATAGTATCATTTACTTTCATAAAAGTAACTCTGAAATCTCTAGGCTTCGTGTTGGTCTAGGCAATGCTCTTGAAAGCCAGGGAGCTCCTTTGCAAGACGCATGCTATGGCCCAGCTATAGCTGGGACCTGGCCCTGAGGTTAATTCCATTCTCAGCACGAATTTGGTGTTTTACTTGGTGTCCTGAAATCTCAGTAATCTCATTTTTCTTTTCTTTTTATTATTATTATTATTATTTTATTGCATTTTAGGTTTTGGGGTACATGTGAAGAACATGCAAGATTGTTGCATAGGTACTTAACTTGTAAAAATTTTGCAGGGATCAGTGAAAATAAATGGGATGAACTTTGAAGTTCAGAGATCTCTAAAAGTGAATACAGACCAAATTATATCCTGATATCCTAATTATATTAAGTAGGGACATCAGTAGTTCCAGTACTACACTGCATTGACAACCTCCAGGAAAATATGGTAGCCTACCATTCCTAATTTAAAATCAGCTTTGTCATGTTTAGTTTATTTATACTTTTATAGACATTCTCTGGAGGAGAGACATTTCATGGAAAGTGAAGATTAATGTAAAACGGCACATAAGTGGTCTTGACTTGCAGTCTCAGGAATGGTTTGTTCACCATTGAGGACTGCCCTGGAATAAGAGAGATTAGCTTCGTTTTTGTCTTATTTCAGGGTCACCCTTTCTCCTTTGTACCTTCCGACATTGTTTCTGAGTTCCCTCCTCCCAACTGCCACCCGCTCCTTTGGAACTCTGTGGAGCATTTTAATAATTGGTTGTTTGTGCCTGTCTGGCCTCTGAGGGCTCACTCCCACCTGTTTCCTCAGCGTCTGCCTTCTCCTTCCCACTTCAGGCATGTTCTGGCCTGCCTCTGTACTTGAGCCTGATTCCTGAGGCAGTGATACGGCAGGTGCCTCCACTCTCCGTCTATAGCTCTTGCCTTGCCTGGCCTGGAAACTGGCTTTTTCACTGCTGTACTGCATGGAACAGAGTAGGCCCTCCATAAACCTATCAGCCGACTGGCTCTTCCAAGTGCTCTTTCCGGGAATTCTGGCCCTGGGAACCCACTGTAGAATATCATGGTCATAAATAATCTCTCGAGTGATAACTGTGACTTAAATTTTCTAGTTCTCATCTGACTACCTCTTAATATCATCCTGGAAATCTATTTATACCATCTTGGAAATCCTGGAACTGATTATTATTATTATTTTTTCAGGCAGAGGCTTGTTCTGTTGCCCAGACTGGAATGCAACGGCATGATCTTGGCTCACTGCAACCTCTGCCTCCCAGATTCAAGCAATTCGCTTGCTTCAGCCTCCCGAGTAGCTGGGACCACAAGTATGTGCCACCGTGCCTGGCTAGTTTTTGTATTTTTAGTAGAGATGGGGTTTCACCATATTGGCCAGGCTGGTCTCGAACTCCTGACCTCGTGATCCACCCGCCTCAGCCCCCCAAAGTGCTGGGATTACAGGTGTGAACCACGGCACCCGGCCCCTGTGGCTGATTTGAAATACTTCTGGTTAGTTCCTCAGCATCAGTTCTGCCTAATGAACACCTAGGCTCTTCATTGTCTCCCCATTCTTGGCTCTAAGTTGACACAAGTAGATGATGATGTCTCATTCCCAAATAGAGATATGACACATGAGAGTGGGTGAGCGTGGCCGTGGTTGGACAGGACTATTTTTGTGTGGCACCAGGTGCAGCAGGATCTACAGATGACTCACATGTGTTAATACATCTTCCGAGCATCCCACATCCCTCAGATTTGCATGTGGGTATTTGCAGGAGGAAGCACACAGAATCCTGGGATCAGGGTTGAGAGGCATACAGGTGTGGCTGCCGGGCTGCGGCCGGTGGTGTCCAGTGGGAGGCAGGTTGCAGACAGGGAAATGTTGCCTCATGGAGGGTGACGCTGATATGGTGAGAACTTCAGTCCAGACTCCGACATCTCCACAGACAAGCTGAATGACGGTAAACAATGTTCAGGGATTGGAAGACATCAGCACACTCACCTGCAGAGAGCCAGCCGGAAGACAGGCAGTGGCACAAGTTTTCTGAGGTAGAGATTGTGACTGCAGGTGACGAAGGAAAAAAGTATTATGCAAACAATATTGGGGCTTACAGGCTGGCAGGCCCTGTGGGACACTAGGTCACTTTTCTCACTGTTTTTTTTTTTTTCCTGCCAACACCAAAGGATAATCTCTAGGTGTCTCTTCTTCACATCTTCCCATGAAGCTTGAGCGTTCAAGAGCTCACCAGAAACTGGAGAAAATTTTCCCACTATTACAGCAAGTATCCTTCGAGAAAATTCGCCTGCTGACCTTTGTTCCACAGCCCAGCAGGTTGCCACCTGATTTATAACAACAGAACGTGTAGACAGTCCAGACAAATTACTCCTTTTTTTTTTAAGTAATATTTTAAAATTCCTTTCTTTTTGAACTATTTGGGTTGTTTTATTAATTTTGTTCACTGTTGCCTTAAAGACACTTCTTGCCTCCCTGAAGAACTCTTGGCCTTCCTTCCTGCCACTAGAGTGAGAAGTTCTAAGCTAGAGGAATCATCCCAGGGATGACTGCTTTAAGCAGCCAGTAATGTATGGTTGCGTTCTTGGCCTTGGCAGGCGGGACCCTGCTTCTACTAAGCGATGGCATTGCTTGGCTTCCATGCAGTGTCTTTATGTTTTCCTGCAGATGCTGTCAGCCACTGGAGGCCTCACCTTACTGGGTTCCAGACAGCTGCCACTTCTGTTTAGAAGCAGCACTGCCAGTGAGCCTGCCACATACAACACACACACAGACAAACACACACACACACACACACACACACACACACACACTTATGAGAGGAGGGGCTGGGTTCCAGACAGCTGCCACTTCTGTTTAAAAGCAACTCTGTCAGTGAGAAACCCTGCTACATATGACACACACACAAACACACAATCACACATACTTGCACACACACACTTGTGAGAAGAGGGACTGGGTTCCAGACAGCTGCCACTTCTGTTTACAAGCAACTCTGCAAGTGAGAAACCCTGGCACCCACAACACACGCAGAGACACACACGCAACACACACAGACACACACACACATACACACTCACACACACTTGTGAGAGGAGGGCCACCCTGGGAGGAAACCCTGAGTCCCCCCGTCTTAGCACACTCCTATTGCCTGGTGGAGGGAGAAGCTGTGTGCCCCTATTACTACCTGTCTTCACCCCCTCATTAAGGACTTTGGTGCAATTACTATCTACCTCTTAATTTCACTACCTGCATGTAGCTTTCCTGAGAAAGGTTATAATTTCATCTTGAAATACAACTTCTAGGGATTTTCTTTTTAATTCACCATTCCAAGTAGGTGTCTTTGTCTGTTGGCACATTAGAAAATGAAACCAATACTTAAATGTGATTTACCCACTTTTGCTGGCATGCTCTTTAAGGTCTGCCTCTGAGGTCTGGCTCTGCGTGGTTTGGAATACTTTATTATTATTTTTTTCTTGAGATGGAGTCTTGCTCTGTTGCCCAGGCTGGAGTGCAGTGGTGTGAGCTTGGCTCACTGCAACCTCTGCCTCCTGCCAGTGATTCTCACACCTCACCCTCCCGAATAGCTGGGATTACAGGTACACAACACCAAGCCTGGCTGATTTTTGTATTTTTAGTAGAGACGGGGTCTTACCAGGTTGGCCAGGCTGGTCTCGAACTCCTGACCGCAGGTGATCTGCCTACCTTGGCTTCCTAAAGTGCTAGGATTACAGGCATGAGCCACCTCACACAGCCTGGAATACTTTCTAAGCTCTTTGATGATGGGGGCTTAGATTTAGCTCTCTCTAGCTTAATTTTGTTGATTATAATGTCATTCAATCCCATTAGTATACTAATATGGAAACAAAGGCATGAATTCAGATTTTATTTATATCTTCATGCTTCGGAAAAACAATCTCATGAGAAATTACTCAGCCTGTCAAATACCATCCTTGACATTACGTTTTTGGGTTTGTTTGTTTTTAAAAAAGTTTTTATTGGCCTTTGCTTTTTATAATTTTTTGAACCATACCAACAGTAACATAATGAGTATTTTTAGACATGTGCTGTTAAAATCATGTGGAAATTCTTTTTATGTCGACACAAAGTATTTTGTTTATCTTTATTGTGATCAAGAACTAAGGTAGAATTGCCTAGCTAGAAATGAGTTAAAATAAACCTGACATGCTCTTTGATTATGGATAAGTTGTATTCCAAACTTAGTTTTGAAAAGTTTTACTCTGATGAAAATATTAAGGAGAGTTAATTAGATTGTGAGACTCCTGAGGACAGCTGATGCCTTTTTCATTTTTACATTCTTCTTGGGTGCCGTGTAGATGATCATTATAGTCATGGGACTTGGTTCCGATTGTAGAGAGCTGTGTGAACTGCATAGACCAGATGAGATTCCATCCTTGCATGGGAACCCTTTAAGCATTTTGAAACTGGGCAGGCGAAGGTTATGAGAAAGATTACTCTGGGCTCTGTGGGAGAGTGATTTGGAGGGAAGAGGCCCTAGAGCCCCAGGGAACATTGCAGGTGGCTTTGCCAGGAGACCAGGTAGAAGATGTGTTGAGGGTGGGCAGGAAATGGATGAAGCTGTGGATTTCAGAGGTACAGATCCATCATCCTTCATCTGCAGCTACACTATTGAAGAAGACCTCTGAAAACCAGAAGGTATTTTATTTGTAGCTCATTTGGCAGGAAAACTTGAGCTTGACCTGAACTCACTGGATGTTGATGCCTGGCCTGAACAGCTGGGACTCTTTTAAAGTCCTTATGTATCTCAGGCATCCTTCATAAAATGTATGTATTTGGTGCAGGACTGTTAATGTATTTGATTAAGAGAAATTGCTGTGGATTTTGCTGGTTTTTGTTTTCACTGTAATATATGACTTGTGCTATATAACATTTCTCAAATGAGAAGAGTTCGGGTTCAGCAGCACCCCTGACCCTAGGGTTTTGGAAAAGGGCTTTTGAAACTGTTTGACTCTTGTTTACAGGATAAGGTTGATGAAACTGACTGATAAGAAATGGAGGCAAGATCTATGGAAGAAAAGAACATTTCTGGGAAGACTCCAAAGTCAGTGATGACACTGCCTCATTAACATGAAGGGAAGCAGAACTTTTGGAGGGGTCAGAAATATTCAGTAGACAGGCATGATTTATTGAAAAGATTGCATCTTGAATTTTTGGAGCGTTGCTTGTATGTGATCTTGGATTGAATCATGGACCAGAAAAAGGGGGCAATTGCAGAAATTTTAAAAAGACCTATAGATTAGTTCACGGTTTTTCATCTGTGTGAATTCTCTGATTTTGATCATTGTACTCTGGTTATGTAGGATGGTAATATTAGGGAAAGCTGGATGAAGAGAATATGAGAACCCTGTGTACTTTTTTTTTTTTTTAACCACTTCTTTTACAAGTCTAAGATTATTTCAAGATAAAATGTTTGAAGAATGAGAAAAAGAGCTGTTTGTCCTATCAGGGAATGGCATTATCCACGATGCTTTTAAGTAGAGAGTATCTATTAGCAGAAGTCTAGTTTTCTTGGAGAATTTGAAGTCTAAAAGTACAAATCAAGTAAAATTTCAGTCAGGTCTAAACCCCCTCCCAACTTTTTCTTTTTAAAATGCTGACCTGGTTTCTGTCATAAGATTATCTTTTTATAATCTGATCTGAGAAAAATGCTTGACTCTAGTGTAAGCGTATAAAGAAGAGTTCTAGGATGGGTGTGGTGGTTTGCATCTGTAATCCCAGCACTTTAGGAGGCCAGAGTGGGCATATCGCTTGAGGTCAGGAGTTTGAGACCAGCCTGACCAACATAGCGAAACCTGTCTCTACTAAAAATACAAAAATTATTCGAGCGTGGTGGTGCGTGCTAGTAATCCCAGGTCCTTAGGAGGCTGAGGTAGGAGAATTGCTTGAACCTGGGAGGTGGAGGTTGCAGTGAGTCGGAATTGTGCCACTGCACTCCAGCCTGGCAACAGAACAAGACTGCGTCTAAAGAAAAAAAGGAAGAGTTATAAAATGAAACCAGCGGTCTCTGGAGAGTTCATGGGAAGTGCCATAACTTGTCCTTTGCATTTAGTGCCCCTGGTGTTGGAGGGTGTGGTTTGGCTCTAGTTCTTGTCTGCAGCTCTGCCGGGTGAGGTATAGGTTTATTAGTTAGGACTGATAGTTATAATATTAATTTTAAAGCCAAGAGCATTTGCAGATAACAGGGAAGAATGAAGAAGATGTCCACCTATCATGGCCAAGGTCAGCTCACCTGGATTTTGTGGTGCTGATGCTGCTGGGTATGTATTTCCTCCGTGGAGAGAGGATTCGTTTCTGAATTCCTTTGCTTCCCTCTCTCACTTCGACACCACCTCCTGTAGTTTCAGCTAATTTGTTCTGTAATTCTTTCTCCACCCCAATTCTTTCTTTCCTTTTTGACGAGAGTAGACCTAGGCTGGCAGCCAGTTGCTACTGAGCTATAATAGAGCTAGTGGTATGAACAAAATTTGATTACTGCTGTCAACACTAGATTGAATAAGAAAGTGCATACCCTAGACAGATACTTGCAACATAAATGGTCTATTGATTTCACAAGAACTAGAAAATGAGGCCACCGTGTAATCTAGCAGAAGAACGGATCTGTGAATAGAGTGGGTCCTGACATTGCAGAGCAGTTTTCAAAAGTGCCCTCCTATTCGATCTTTTTAGAAGCTTCAGATAAACTGATTGTAGCTTCTGATGTTTCTCACCATCAAGTATTTACAGAAACTCCGGTGAAACCTTTGCACTTGTGTTTGTTCAATGATTTGCTTTTCCTACATAGCATCTGGTTTAGAAGCTACATTGGCTGTTACAGACCTTATTTGCTTCTGAGCTATCGTGACATTTCCACTTAGCTTAATATGAATGTTTTAGAAGTTTCTCACCATGGAAAGTTCTATTTGGCGTATGATAGTTCAATGGTCAGTTTCATAGTCAGCTCTACGGCAAGAAATAAATAAAACAATGGCTTACATATTACAGCCTTGGGACATGGAAACTTTTTTGCAAGATGGATGAGTCATATTATTAATACATGTTGCAAGGCCGGAGGCCTTACAGTAAAAAATAAAGAAGAAAGTTTTTATTTTTGAAAGTTAATAGCCTTCTGGTATTTTCTTTGTTATACTTTGTGTAGATTTTGTTCTGTTTAGTTTAAAGGGGCTCAAAAAATAAATCCTAAAATAGAATGTTTTAGGAAAAAGGTAATTGACATCATTGCACATGAATTTGTCAAACACAGTAAGGTCTGAATAAAAAAAGAGATCTTCCCTTTGATGTAGATTTGTTGGAATAATTACTATTCTCCCAGTACCATGCATTTGAAAGGGGAAGAAGAAATTGCTGCTAGTTTCTAGATCCTGACTTGTCTTCCTTGGCTACCTTCAAAATTTGACATCCTTAATCTTAAATCACATCTGGTCTAAAATTTCTTCCTATAAACAGTTATGACTATTTACTGACAAAAGGCTGCTTTTATTGTGCCTGTTTCTATTTTAGAGGAGGGCACATGTTGAAAGACAGGTGGAAAGAACTGATTTATAAAGATTGAAATGTCGTATTTACATTTAGAATTTCATTCCCGACCAGTTTTCAAAAGAACCCTTTGGTAGAGGAAGCAGGGCCACTGCTTTCACAGCCTCTTACTGTAGATAGAAATGTAGCAATATTTAGCTGGTGTGAACCCATACAGCTACACCAGGAAAAATGTTGAATGTCTTTGGTTCCTTTTGAAAAATAGCCACTATTAAAGACAAACACCTTCAGAACCTCACTTCAGCATTGAAGTCAGTATCCATTCTGACTAGGGGGGACCACGCCTCAATGGCTGTTCTGTATTTTGAATATTTATTCCTGATTCTATAAATGAAGACAGTTTGGGCTATGGATAAAAGATGGGTTTCAATAACCATTAAGGAAATGCAAATCAAGCCACAATGAAATGTCAACTCATACCCAGTAGGATGGTGATAATAAAAAAGACAAATAATAGCAAGTATTGGTGAGGATGTGGAGAAATTTGGTATCCACATACACTGCTAGTAGGAATGTAAAAGGATGCAGCCACTTTGGAAAACTGTCTGGCAGTTCTTCCAAAGGTTAAGCATAGGACTGCCATATGCCCCAGTAATTCTACTTCTGGGTGAACACACATACACACACACACACACACACACACACACACCCCCCCAAGAGACATGAAAATATATGTCCACATAAAAAAACGTGTGCACAAATGCTTATAGCAGAATTACAAGTATTAGCTAAAAGATAAAAACAACCCAAATGTCCATGAACTGATAAATACAGAGTAAAATATAGTCTATACAATGGAATATTTTAGAAAGAAATGAAACACTCATACATGCTACAACATGGATGGACTTTGAAAACATTATGCTAAGTGAAATAAACTAGTCACCAAAAATATGCTGTATGATTTATTTTATGTGAAATGTACAGAATAGGCAACTCTATAGAGACCGGAAGTAGATTTTAGTGGTTACCTTGGGCTAAGGAATGGGGATTGATCCTGATGAGGGCCGTAGAACTCTGTGAGAATACTAAAAAACATCAAATTATACAGTGCACATGAGCTGATTTTGTAATATGTGAATTATGTATCAATGAAGTTTGATGCAAAAAAATATTTTATTGGGTATTGACTGTGTGACATCATCTGTATCTCAGCGCTTTTCTGGGTCTGTTTCCCTCCGACAGTCCTAGAAGACCAGTGAAGTCAGCCCTTCCATTTTACAGATTTGGAGACTGAGGCTCAGAGAGAGAGAGTATTTTGCCAGAGTTATACAGTTGCTAGTCTAAGGAAAATGCAGAGATGAGGAGAAGGAGTGTAGGGTAAGTACTGTCAGTTTCTCTTTTCTGTACTGCAGTCAGGAGCAGAATGAGAGATGCCTTTAGGTGGGTGGATCACCTGAGGTTGGGAGTTCGAGACCAGCCTGACCAACATAGAAAAAACCTATCTCTACTAAAAATACAAAAATCAACCGGGTGTTGGGGCGCATGCCTATAATCCCAGCTACTCAGGAGGCTGAGGCAGGGGAATCGCTTGAACCTGGGAGGTGGAGGTTGGGGTGAGCTGAGATTCTGCCATTGCACTCCAGCCTGGATAACAAGAGCAAAACTCCATCTCAAAAAAAAAAAAAAAAAAAAAAAAAAAAGTAGAAAATTTTTATTTCACAGCAAGCAAGAAAAGAAATGAGAGAAGGACTAGAAAGTAGATGTGATTATATGAATAATGATTTTTCTTGCTTTTTGCATGTATGTGACACATGCAGAAGTGACAGAAAGAGTTTGAGATCATCCTGACCAACATGGTCAAACCCCGTCTCTACTAAAAATACAAAACAAATAGCTGGGCATGGTGGTGTGTATCTGTAATCCTAACTACTTGGGAGGCTGAGGCATGAGAATTGCTTGAACCTGGGAGGCAGACGTTGTGGTGAGCCAAGATTGCGCCATTGCACTCCAGCCTAGGTGACAAGAGCGAAAATAATAATAATAATAAAGGGAGCAAGGTGACCACAAAAGAGAACAGGCTGGAAAAATTAGTCTAAATAGTGACCTCTTATAGCTGCATGTGGTTAAGTTTATTTTTTCCATAACAGCAATTTCTAAGGGAAGAAGAAGAAATCTTGAGTTTTACTTCCCCAAAGTATATATAGATAACTACAGTGACGTAGTAAGAAGTCTAGTTAATATGTAACGAAACTCTTAAGGCCAGTTGTATCCCCAGGGCAAACGCCTTCTAACACCTTTATTTATCTACAGAGTGGGTAGGGAGGTGGGTGGAGTGCCCCTTCCCAGCTGACACTGTCAAAACAGGAAGCAAAGTTATAATCTCTGTCATACGAACATTCAGAGGCCCTTAGCTGTGACTATTAAAAAAACAGAAAACCTACCTAAGGAGTTTTCACTGACTGCAAAATGTAGCTTCCTGTCTGGTGTTTAGAGGAGGCTGGGTTAGGTTTAGTCAGATCCTCTCGTGGGAAAAATAAAAACCACCAAAAAAAAAAAAAAAAAAAGCCACATACGTACACAGGACGTCCCAGTGTGCAGTTCGGAGGCTGCATTTGCTGTCCACTTCCTCCACATCTTTTTCCTTCTCATCTAAGCAGATGTAGGTGATGAGCGGCCCGGCAGCCACCACGTTTCGCTGGAAAAAGTGCAGATTGGATTGGCCAGGGCATGTAGCTCTCCAGGCTTGTGAGCGATTACCAGGTAAGTTTGTCAACTTGCATGACTTCCAGCCAGGGAGGTTTTCATAAGAAATGTCTATGAAGACAACTCTCTCGTTCCCTTACTGAGTCTCATTTGTCAAGTAACAAAGCTCAGGACCAGGCTGGTGACAGGAACAGGCAGCCTGTCCTTTCTGCTGCCATGTCTGTTGTGGACCCTGGAGAGTAGAGACCAACGCTGTCTGCTTCACGCTTCTCCTTAGGAGGTGGTAACTTACCAGGGTTATTGGCTTCTTTGGAAGAAGCCTTCCAGAATCCCCAAATTTGTGGTAACAAATGTGTTTCACTTTACCTCTCTGTGTTTTCAAATAGCTTACTCTATGCTGACTGTTTACTGCCATATACAGAAAAATCTCCTTTGTGGTGTTGAGTGTAGGCCTCATCTTCTGTTGTATTTGATTTACTTTGTTGGCTAAAAAGGCATTCTGCTTTTTGAAATACTTAGTTTAGAGCTGAGAAAGGGGAAAATAAAACGTTTGTGCTTTGTGGGGCAGTGTAAATGCTGGGGTTTTTGTTTCAATGCAGGCTTGTCTATGAGACATGTATATGCATAATTTCATGTAGGGACAGTATCATGCATTTTTCTCTCCCTGGAGTTTACTTCCGGGGTGACTTAGTTTTTCTGATAAGTTTAGATGTTTATATCTTGTTTAATGTATACATATGTGTACTGGCGTGTGAGCTTTTGGAGGGAAAAAACCCGAAGTGATGTGTTTTACTCGATCATACATATCGTGCATGAATGTTGTCACTATGAAAAAACTTTGAGACTGTTTTTTTAAAGGTTTTTCTTCTTGTGGAATTACTCTTTTCCTCTTAGTGTTTTCCTTCTTAGCTTCAGTGAATGAGGTGGTAAGGGGTTGTAAGTCTTGTCTCTGTAGAGCAAATTTAAAATGATTGGAGCAGCCCCCGCCCCTTGTGTGTGTGTGTGTGTGTGTGTGTGTGTGTGTGTGTGTGTGTGTAGTGAATTGGGTTTCTTGAATAAGTGGCATAGGAGATTGGTGTGCTACAATTCTCATCATTAGCTATTACTTTTTTAAAAAATAACCATGTGATCCCAACGGAAAATCAAAATACCTCTCAGAGACCTGAATTAAAACTCCATGTGGGCCAGGCATGATGGCTCATACCTATAATCCAAGCACTTTGGGAGGCTGAGGTAGGAGGATCACTTGAAGCCTGGAGTTTGACACCACCCTGGGCAACACAGGGAGATTCCATCTCTACAAAAAATTGAAAAATTAGCCAGGCATGGTGGCACATGCCTGTGGGGCCAGCTACTTTGGAGACTGAGGCGGGAGGATAGCTTGAACCTAGGAGTTTGAGACTGCAATGAGCCATGGTTATGACACTGCATTCCAAACTAGACAACGGAAAAATGCCTCGTCCCAAAAACCTGCATAGGAGCAGCAATTGCAGGCTTGTGGCCTCTCGAAGATTTCGTTTGACCGTCACTAAATCCTCTTTGTTACCCCCACTTTAAGAGTCTCTGTAGTTGGCTAGTCTTCATCAAAGGGTCTTGCTATATAGGGTCTAGGGTAACCATAGTGGTTGAAATCAGAAGACAACTAGAAGAAAAGTACAAACAAACCTTTAAATGATAAGCAGGCTTTGACCAGGTGTGGTGACTCATGCCTGTAATCCCAGCACTTTGGGAGGCCGAGGAGGGCAGATCACCTGAGGTCAGGAGTTCTAGACCAGCCTGGCCAACATGATAAAACCCTATCTCTACTAAAAATACAAAAAACAGTCAGGCATGGGCACCTGTAATCCCAGCTACTTGGGAGGCTGAGGCAGGAGAATCACTTGAACCCAGGAGGCAGAAGTTACAGTGAGCTGAGATGGTACCATCACACTCCAGCCTGGGCAACAAGAGAGAAACTCCATCTCAAAATAAATAAATAAATGAACGAATAAGCAGGCTTTTAAATGAGTAGCTACAGTGTTAAATATATTTAAATGCTGTGCTAGTTGAGTTATGGTTCATTTAGATAACATTCTTTCCTATTCTATGACCAATCAAAAGGCTTTAGGAAAATAGCATTTTTTAAAAAAAAATGTATTTCAGGGCATGCTATTTTAATAAAAATAGAAAACCAATGTGTACATGATTTCAAATTTCACAAGGGCCTAGATTCTCTTCTCATCAGTTTTACTGAACTGAATTTTTTAATGTCCATAGTGTAGACTCTTTAGTGAGCTTGTTAGAAATAAGGACATTAAATTTAATGTTAAAAATAATATTTTTGGCTGGGCATAGTGGCTTATGCCTGTAATCCCAGCCCTTTGGGAGGCTGAAGTGGGCAGATCACCTGAGGTCAGGAGTTCGAGACCAGCTTGGCCAATGTGGTGAAACCTTGTTTCTACTAAAAATAGAAAAATTAGCTGGGCATGGTGGTGGGTGCCTGAAATCTCAGCTACTTGGGAGGCCGAGGCAGGTGAATTGCTTGAACCTGGGAGGCAGAGGTTACAGTTAGCTGAGATTGTGCCACTGCACTTCAGCCTGGGTATCAGAGCGAGACACTGTCCAAGAAAAAAGAAAAAAAAAAAAAAATATATATATATATATATATCTCCATCTCTCTCCCTTTCTCTCACTCTCTCTAATCTCCCTATCTCTGTTCATCTCTATCATCATTTTCACCAAATGTTAACAATAGTATAACTGAGGTAAACCAAAATTTTTTAAAAAGCTAGAAAATGCTAAATGAATAATTTGGAGGTGCAATTGGACATTTAGGCATCTATTAAGACCCAGATAACTTATGTCTGGAAGTTGACGCTGCTCAGGAAACCACTTCTGGGAGCTCTGCTTGTCTTGCCATCCTTCCTGCTTTCTTGTCTGCTGACAGGACTCTGCGTCAGCTGTTTCCATTTTTGAATGAAAGGGTAAAAAGATTCACTATTTGGATTTCCCGTTAGAATCACCAACATGCCGGGGCCCCACAGACAGAGATCCTGACTTGATTGGACCGAGACCCTGCTCTGTAGCTTGTCAAAAGCCAGCCAAGAGTGTCCAGTGTGGAGAGTACACAGGGGAATGTATTTGTCCCCCACTAGACTGAAAGCTTCATGGCAGGGACAAGAGGCAGCCTTGTTACTGCTGTCCCCTAGTACCTGAATGTGTGCCTGCTGTGCAGGAGAAACTCAGTAGCTGCTGGTGGAATGAATGAATGCATGAATGAATGAGTGAATGAATGAATGGAGTTCCTTTGAGTAACAGGAATTTGGGAGAAGATTGGACAGAAGCTTAGTTATGGTCTTTGCTGATGTAGGAGAGTATGCTCTGACCAGTGACTGTCCTCTTGGAAGACGTGCCAGGAAAGGTCACAGGTGACTTATCTGGCAGAACCCTGAACAGACCTCTCAGAAGAGACAAGGCTCCAGGGCGGTGGTGTCCTTAAGAGGTAAGGCAGGTTGAGAACTTTGAGAAAGAGAATTTCATCAGGAGCTGGGTGTGTGTGCACGAATGTAGATTTGAGACCAGGTGGGGACACTCCTGGGAGGATCTCCTCAACTGTGGCTCTTTATTTTTATTTTTAAATATATTTTTTTGAGACAAAGTCTCGCTCTGTTGCCCAGCCTGGAATGCAATGACAGTCATAGCTCACTGCAACCTTGACCATCCAGGCTCAAATGATCATCCTATCTCAGTCCCTGAGTACCTGGGTCTACAGGTACACGATTACAGGTACATGCTCCCATACCTTGCTAATTTTTAATATTTTTTTCCGTAGAGACAGGATCTCGCCATGTTGCCCAGGTTGGTCTTGAACTCCTGAGCTTGAGCGATCTTTCCACTTCGGCCTCCCAAAATGCTGGGATTACAGGCCTGAGCCTTTATCCCCAACCTTGATTCACTCTTAGAGGAGCTCAAGTCTTTTGTGTTGGAACTTCAGGAGGTTGACGACCATGCTCATCTATTCGGTCAGCATTTGCTAGGTACCTAGTACATGCCCAGTTCTGGGGAGGATGAGGATACAAAAATGAAGGTGGTTCTTCCTCTGTGGAGGTTAGGACCTGGAAAGAGTGGTGTGTGACAGTGAATGCTAGATTTGCTGGTGGCTGAAAGTAAGGAATGTGATCATCTTTGTCATATATTAGGGATTGCCAGACCTATTCATTGACTGTGTCCAAATAAAGGAACACGGAATTTGGAGTGATCAGAGGGCAGTGAGGTTTGTCTGGGAGAATATCTTAGGACTTGTGAATTTTTTGCAGATCTTAATAATTATAGAGAAAGTGAGTAGGTGGTTAGGAAGACCAGGTAACTATAACTTACAGGGGTGACAGAATGAGAATTGTTAAGTTGGGAGAAAAAGAGTAGAAAGAGTGATGTGTGAAACAAAAGAATCCTGGACCAAAAAAATGAGAAATGGGCTTAACGTGGCACTGAACAGTTTTTTAAGGGATGGAACTTGGGCCTCAAATCTGGGTTTCCATTACCCCTGCCATCGACGGGGTAAGTCACTGAACCTCTGAGAAGGGGTCTTCCAGCCAGGGAGGATGCCCCAGGAGGTTGTGGTCAGGATTCATGATGTTACACATTTTAAAGTTCTTTGCAAGCTATAGTAATAGTTCCAGGTAAATAAATGGAGTAATAAATTTTGTAAAAATTATAAAAATCTAGTCTGTCGATAATAGACTCTTTTAGGTAGAGTCTGGGGTAGGAAATCAAACAGCGTATTCATCATTGTACTTGAAATATATTTAAGCTGAAGCTGTGCACTCCATCATCTTTTTGGTATATTTTTCTTTGGCATTACTTGAAAGGCATGCTCATGAAACTGGATTTGGATCTGTTTCATGTTTTCACTTGGGTTCTCTGACCCCTACTTAGAGGGCACCAGGTGCTTCCTATTCTAATTCTTTGCAAATTCAAGACTTGGTTGGAGGACCATTGAGGGGATTGGTGTGGGAATTAGATACGATCTGGACACAGTGACTCCCTTGGTCCTGCTCCAGTATTTTGACCTTAATTTGAACAGTTCAATGAACTGGCAACTCAAGTCATTTTTTTTCTCACTGAACTAGAACTTTCATTGTTTTGCAGAGGAAGATGACTCATCACCGAGTTCTACCATTGTGCTAACGTGAAATTTTATTCTAGGACTAAAGGAACACAGGCCAAACTTTCTGTCTGAACTAGTGTATTGAAACTTGGATTGTGAGCTGGGCAGGAATTCCTGTGGCCCTCTGTGCAGAATTGCTCTCAAGGAAAAGGGGCATTTAAATATATTTTTGACTCCAAATTTAATTTTTAGTAATGTATTTCAAATATCTTCTAAATATCTTAAGTAATCAGACTGCTTTCCAGAAAAAATGTAATGTAAAGTGAAAATTCTACAAAGTAAAAAATTGCCATTTCCTTCCTCTCTCCAAAACCATTGTTAATAGCTTCGTTTGTTCTGCGATGCTTGCTTTCTGTGAATATAAAAATGTATGCTTCTATGGGTAAGCATGGATTTTCTTTTTGGAACCAAAATTGAAACCATCCTGATTTAGTGGCATCCCACCTAAAAAAAAAATTAAAAACTACCTGTGCACGTGTATCTTAGCTTACTTGGGCAATTGCTGGGGCAGATACGCTTTTACTGTTAAATTGTCATCCGCAGTAGATGACACGTAGAGAGATGAAATATAGTATCTAGTTGTTTGAACCTGCATTTCCTTTCTGTGGAATTTAACTTCTCTGCATAAGTTTATTGGCTCTTTGGACGAATTCTTCAGTGAATTGCCTTTTCATACGTTGCTCATTTTTTTTCCTGTCACTTGGATACCTGACTTTTATACTCTTAATGATTCCAAAGGAAATTTCTACAAAATGGCAAACTTGGGATGACTTACTTGAATGTTTTTGAGTTCTAAAATAGTTAACTGCTACCTTAAAAGATAGATATTACTTTCAGATCTCTAGGACAGAGGTTTGAGTCTTTGGACTTAGATTCTATAGTATTTTCTCTTTCTTTTTTGGCTAATATGGAAGATGTCATCATCTGTCTTAAAAGATAGATATTAGTTTCATAAAAGATAAATATATTAAAAGATAGATATTATTTTCAGATCTCTAGGACAGAGGTTTGAGTCTTTGGACTTAGGTTCCATAGTATTTCTCTTTCTTTTTGGCTAAAAGATGTCATCATCCCAAACTGTGCTGAGACTAGTAATTAATTAGATACCCTCACTACTTTGTTACATTTTTTTATATACTGGTAAATTATTTTCATATATATGGTAAGTTCCAGGTTTATTTATAGAAAAACCCATTTTTTATGTATTTTATGGAACTTGGAGTTAGCAGAAAGGTGCTGTGGAGTTAGGTTTAAAATTAAATCCTAATTATTCCATATCCTGTTGTGGGGTTGTTGACAGTCTTTAAAGGCACATCTTAGTAAAGTTTTTTGCACGTTACTTGGCAGATTGCAAGAAGGATTGTAATAATGGTGGCTGTTTGTGTTAGAGCCTTTGAAGTCAATACAGGAAAAGATACATTTAGATGCTAAGTGAAGATAAGACATTAGTTTAAATGAGGCCCATATGCACCATCATACTGAAAATTTACCAGTTTGTCCTCTTCCTTCAATCTAGATTTGTTAGTGATTTTTCACATCAAAGCATTGAGGCTGTAATTCTATGCTGGGTTCATTTAACCACAGCTCCAGTAAATGGCAGGAAATAGAGAGCTATACAGTACAGCAAATGGCCTGCAGTTGCATGGAGGATATCTTCGTGGCAAGGTGCCCGAAATGTTTTGCTGGTTTCAAGGTTCTCTATCATTTGTTCAGAAAGGTTTTTATTGTTTGCGAGCAGGCAAGGCAAGCAAAGGAAAAGGGCATGCAGCCGCCTCCCCTGTGATTCTGGGCTGTATGACCTATTTGCCTTTGGTGCCTTATATAAAAAAGCTTTATTTAGTCTGCAGAGAGGTTATTTCTCCAAATAGAGGTGAACTGTCATCGTAGTCTGGAAACGTGATAGATTTCAGTTGAATGCCGCCGATCCAAATGCTTTGAGAGGCTGGGCTGTGTGGCACTTGTAAGATAGGCACCTCGCACAGATTCTTCCAGGTCACTTGCACATATCGTCAGTGAAAATACCTCATCAGACAGTGATCCACTTGGCGCTCTGAGAAGCAGCTCCTCCTATCACACCGACACCACCACTTTTCTCCTGGCTCAGCCAATCTCTTGCTGGGAACCTGCTGCCAGAGTTAGTCCTTGGCTTCTGCCCTGGCCTATTTTCTTGTTGACTTCTGGATTCTGTGCCTTTAGCTTCTCCTTGGACTCATTGGCCATGAGTCTCTTTCTGGTGTTAGTAGCTCCTGGATTTGTGTTTGACAGAAGAAATTTACTCCCCTAGCAGGTTCACTTTCTACTGAGATAACATGCAATCTAGCATCTGCCAATACTCTGAGAACTGTTGATTGTTAATCGGTATTCATTATCTAACTCTGAGTAATGAGTGTTACAGCAGGAAATGTAGAATCAATTTGTGTGTGTCTGTGTATGAACGTGGTTTGAAATGAATTATCATATTTTATCTTTGTCCATGTTAATCCTTTAAAAATAATTATTAAATTCTCACTTTTCTTATGTGTTAAAAAACATGGTGCATTTCACAGTGATGGTATTTAAACTGGGAGATTGTGGATATTTTGCAAGTGGGTTGAGGAAACAGTTCTCATTTCCCTTTTCTTTTTCTTTTTCTTTTTCTTTTTCTTTTTTTTTGGAGACAGAGTCTTGCTGTGTCACCAAGCTGGAGTGTAGTGGCATGATCTCGGCTCACCGCAACCTCTGCCTCCTGGGTTCAAGCCATTCTCCTGCCTCAGCCTCCCAAGTAGCTGGGACTTTAGGCATGTGCCACCATGCCCAGCTAATTTTTGTGTTTTTAGTAGAGACAGGGTTTCACCATGTTGGCCAGGATGATCTCGATCTCTTGACCTCGTGATCCACCCGTCTTGGCCTCCCAGAGTGCTGGGATTACAGGCATTGGCCACCCCACCTGGCCTCATTTCCCTTTTCGTGTCCTGTAGGACCCCTCATATCTGTCTGCCTCCCTCCTATGCATTTCTCCTGCTGTTGCAAGGAGAATCTTACGTTTTATGATGAGAATTTATTTGGTGACTAAGTGAAGGATGCACTATTCTTTTTTAAAAGTCCTTCAGATTGCATTCTGTATATTTGCTGAATTTGTTACTAGGCCTTATGCTGCAAAATTTCTCAATATATTTTTGTTTCTGAACAAAAATAAAAGGTTATTGAAGGTAAATCTATGTCTTGATAACTGAAATAAAGAATCGACATTTATTTTCCATAATTTGGAAGTCATTCAGTAAATACTCTTTTCCTGGTATTTTATAATGGATCATTTTTATTGTATTGGGTTTGTGTGAGGAAGACTGTAAGCATTGATTTTCCAGTAATTATCTAAGTTTTCTCATCTATTTACGTTTCTTTTCCTCTTCCTTTTTTTTTTTTTTTCCTTTTCTTTGAGTCAGGGTCTTGCTCTGTCACTTAGGCTAGAGTGTAATGGTCGGATCTAGGCTCTCTGCAGCCTCGACCCCCTGGGCTCAAGCAGTCCTCCCGCCTCAGCCTTCTGAGTAGCTGGGATTACAGGCTAGTGCCACCACGCTCAGCTAATTTTTCTGATTTTTTTTTTTTTTTTTTAATAGAAACAAGTCTCACTATTCCCAGGCCAGGGTCTTGAACTTCTGGGCCTAAGTGATCCTTCTGCCTCGGCCTCCCAAAGTGCTGAGATGACAGGCATGAGCCATCATGCCTGGCTATTTATGTTTCTTAATTACAGCAGTGCTCATTTTTCTGCCAACTTCAACTATGCCACAGGTGACTAGGAATTAGAAATAAGAAAACAGTAACCAGCCTGGCCAACATGACAAAACCCTGTCTCTACTAAAAATACAAAAATTAGCTAGGTGTGGTGGTGAGCATTTGTAATCTCAGCTACTCAGGAGGCTGAGGCATGAAAATTGCTTGAACCTGGGAGGTGGAGGTTATAGTCAGCTGAGACAGTGCCATTAAACTCCAGCCTGGGCAACAGAGCAAGACTGTCTAAAACAACAAACAGAAAAATAGAACAACAAAATAAACCAAGGAGCCAAAAATGAATGACTCAGTGAACGTTTATTGAGCACCTGTGGTTTGCTGGGTGCTGTGGTAGTTGTAGAAGGTGCAGGATGTTTCAAAGTTGGTTTTAAACTTAAGGATTCTACTTGCTGGCAGCCTAGAACCGCTGCGTATGTTTTGCAGAGATAATGAATGGGCACTTGTCTCCTGACCTGTGCGGTGCAACCACCTCAGCGAAGTGCTGAGACACCCTCATTTTGCAGCTGTTTTCACACTCGGGTATTCGTTTCTAGATCTAAAGCAGTAAATGAGAAAGGTCGTGGGTGTGAGTGCCGCTGTAAATGGACACCCTGACAATAACGATATGCTTGTTGACAGGTTGTAGAGGAGATGAAAAAAGGGCAGAACAAAAAAGTCAAAGTTCTGCCACTTGGGTCAATAGGAAGGTACATTTTGCTGCTCAAGTCCATTGGGGAAATAGCATGTGAACAAGTTCTGTGAAAAGGACCATGTGAGCTAAGGCAGGCGGTTTGCTTTTCTGGGCTGCAGCCTCCCACCAGGTTCTAGAATCCTGTTTTCATATTTTGTCAGACCCAGCTGGATTAAAACCAAGCCCCCTTCTCTGGCTGGATAATGACCTGAGTTGGGTGGCTTCCAGTGCTCTGAGTGGACTTTGGAGTTGGTGTCCAGTGACTTTCAGAAGGAGGGTAAGTGTTTTTGCTATTGAGCAGTTCTCTGCTGGGTGCCAGGCCTGTCCTCATGGGTCATTCTGCCCTGAGATCATCAGCCATTCACTCCTCTGGTCGGTAAAGGGCACCTTCTCCAGGAATTCTCTGCTGATCTCCAAGAGTGGTCGGGTGCTCCTCTTCTCTGCTTTTTCTTTCCCTGCTTGGATTAAATTCAGAGATTCTAAGATGTGTTCATCTGTCACAACATTTATGATGGATGTTATTGATCGGTGTTTTTGAAAATGAAGTCTGGCTCTGCACAGCATGGCCTGGAAACCTGTCTTTTAATAATCTCTTCGGGTGTGTGTTTGAGAATCTCTCCTTGAGACCAGGAGCTTGAAGACAGGGTGTGTTCTTGTCTTTGCATCTTTAAACCTTCCCTAGCTCCTGGCACATTTTTTAGTTGCTCACATTTTTTGTTGTCCAGTGAATGAGACAGAATTCCTGTAAATTTTTTGTTTTTGTTCAGTGAATGAATTCCTTTTTACAAAAAAAAAAGTGTGGAAACCAGGTATGCCTGTGGAATCCAGCAATGTGATCAAAACCCGCTTGAAGGATTTTTGATCATTTTTCTTTTTCTTTCTTTCTTTTTTTTTTTTTTTTTTTGAGACAGGGTCTCTGTCAGCTTGGCTGGAGTGCAGTGGTCCAATCTTGGCTCACTGCAAACTGGGCTCCAGGGATCCTCCCACCTCAGCCTCCAGAGTAGCTGGGACTAAAGGCATGCACCACCATGTCCTGCTAGTTTTTGTATTTTTTGGTAGAGATGGGGGCCTTCTGATGTTTCTCAGGCTGGTCTCGAACTTCTGGGCTCAAGTGATACACCTGCCTTTGCCTCCCAAGGTGCTGGGACTACAGGTGTGAGCCACCATGTCTGGCCCATTTTTTTATTGTTTTACAAATTTTTAAATTCTTTACACACGCATGCACACACACACACACACACACACACACATGCCACTCACATATACTGCTTAGCAAGGCATATTAGAGTTTCTTTATATAGATAAATCACCACATGCATAAAAAATAAGGTTACATTTTTGGTAAGAATTACTTAGAATTTTTCAGAGACCCGTAGCCTGTGGTAGGTAGGAAGAAATGTAAGTTCTCTTCTTGAGGGAGATTTTCAGCTTGCTTTACTTGCCCTCGCTTGCTGTGTTCCTGACACGGCAGCCTCTAGAAAGGTTTGAGACTGCTGGAACACACGGGTGAGGAATGTGTCGACCTCTTGTTCTCCCAGACTTCCTCACATCCGCCCAGAGCCTGCTTTTAGCTGATAGTGGCTAGGCAAGGGTAGGAGCCTGTACTTTGGCTGATACCAAATCCCCCTCATTTCCCTACAATGATATATTATTAGTATCCTGATCCCTGTTATTTGTTAAGTTAAGCTGTGCTTCAGGCATCTCAGAAGATCACAGCATTTTGTTTTCAGTGACTTCATTTCATAATATATGCTCTGGGCAGGTGAGACTAGACGTAGAGATATTGAAGCCCAACAATTTCATATCTACAATAGCATTTTGTTTGTAGTCTTCCTGTCCTTTCCTCTTCAGTGTTCTAGAAACAGATGCTTACATTGTGTAAACACTCCTGTTACTGATTCTCCGGTATCCATTTTCCTATTAACAGGATGAATATTTTGTTTTTCAATCCTCAAGTCTACAAGAATGGAATAGTCAGTGGTATATGAGGATCAGATAAAAATCCCCACACGTTAGACTCATTGATCTCAGTACTTCCTGCAGAAACTCTGACAGCCTTGTTTTTTTTCCTCCTTTGAATCCGCTTAGCTGTTTTTGGGAAAAATTTTATTTGCTGATATTGGTTGATAATAATTTCAAATGAGATGCTGATGGTAAAATAATTGTTAAGTCTACTCGACTTTGCAAACTTATATCAAAAGCCAGGTTTTACATCTGATAGAACAGAGATCGTCGATTGCTTGCTGTAGGGAGAGGAAGGGGAGGAGCCTCTGGCTCCCTCACCCCATCTTGTCCCCAGCCATTCTTATACAGTATTTTGATTCAAGCTCTTGGGCTTTGGAGCCAGATTGCCTGAATTTGGATTCAGCTACTTTTACCTGGGCAAATTGCTTAACTTTAAATGTCTGTGACCTCTGCTGAAAAATGTGGACAATAAAAGCATGTATCTTACATCGATATTGTCGGTATTAGACTACATAGTAGTCCGTTTAAGAAACATTCAGTAAATGTTGCTCATAGCAACCAAAATAATGTTACTACTACTAATATGGCAGCTACTATTGATAAATTTAGAATAACAGTTTAAATTACCACATATATTAAAATGATTTAACAGTGTAAATTACCTTAACAGTTGAAATACCATACCAGTGTAGCTATACACATATATACACACTTAAAACATTTTTTTTTAATTATACTATAAGTTCTGGGGTACATGTGCAGAACGTGTAGGTTTATTACATAGGTATACAAGTGCCATGGTGGTTTGATGCACCCTCATCGACATTAGGTATTTCTCCTAATGCTATCCCTCCCCTAGCCTCCCACCCCGTGACAGACCCCGGTGTGTGATGTTCCCCTCTCTGTGTTCATGTGATCTCATTGTTCAACTCTTATGAGTGAGAATATGCGGTGTTTGGTTTTCTGTTCTCGTTTTAGTTTGCTGACAATGATGGTTTTCAGCCTCATCCACGTCTCTGCAAAGAACATGAACTCATCCTTTTTTACAGCTACATAATATTCAGTGATGTATATGTGCCACATTTTCTTTATCAAGTCTATCATTGATGGGCATTTGGGTTGATCTCAAGTCTTTGCTATTGTGAACAGTGCCACAATAAACATACATGTGCATGTGTTTTTATAGTGAAATGATTTCTAATCCTTTGGCTATATACCCAGTAATGGGATTGCTGGGTCAAATGGTATTTCTATTTCTAGATCCTCGAGGAATTGCCACACTGTCTTCTACAATGGTTGAACTTATTTACACTCCCACCAACGGTGTGAAAGTGTTCCTATTTCTCCACATTCTCCCCAGCATCTGATTCCTGACATTTTAATGATCGCCATTCTAACTGGTATGAGATGGTATCTCGTTGTGGTTTTGATTTGCATTTCTCTGATGGCCAGTGATGATGAGCTTTTTTTCATATGTTTGTTGGCTGCATAAATGTCGTCGTCTTTTGAGAATTGTCTGTTCATATCCTCTGCCTGCTTTTTGATGGGGTTGTTTTATTCTTGTAAATTTGTTTAAGTTCTTTGTAGGTTCTGGATATTAACCCTTTGTAAGATGGATAGATGCAATTTTTTTTCCCAGTCTGTAGGTTGCCTGTTCACACTGTCGATAGTTTCTTTTGCTGTGCAGAAGCTCTTTAGTTTAATTAGGTCCCATTTGTCTATTTTGGCTTTTGTTGCCATTGTGCGTGCATGTGTACACATGCCTACAGTTTTATAATGAAGCTGCTAAAATGAATCAGGTTTAGCTGAATTGAAATTTGATTCCTTTTGCCTATTCACTGTAGGTGGTAGTGAATCACGAAATAAATAAAACACAGAAGGAGGTAGATAAAACATTTAGACCTTTTAGCCTTAAATGAAACATTTATGGCTTCAGATTTTAAAGCACCAACCTTTGGTGGGATCCCATGGAAATTCTTATTCCTAATTTCTTAATATTAGCCATCTTCTTATTCTATTAACTCTTGTGTTGTTTTTTTAAAAAATCCAATATTCTTTCTTTCTTTACTTTGCTGAGACAGAGGTCACTCTATGTTGTCCAGGAAGGCCTTGAACTCTTGGGCTCAAGCGATCCTCCCACTTCAGCCTCCATAGTAGTAGATTCCAGTATTCTTATCTTTGTTGTTGAGTGCTTTTCCGTTTAAAAATCGCAATAACATTTTAAAAATTAGAAAAGAAAGAAGCATCCGTTTCTATTTTCTACCATGTTAATACAACAGTAACTTTCATTTGTTATTTTCCCATCTAGTCTTTATACTAAAAAATAATTGTAATTATGTAATATTTCTAATTTTTTGTTCTATTGTTTTAGTTTGACATTACTTCATAAGCATTTATTTTTAATTTTTTCTATTAGGTAGTTACACCATCATTTATTTAACAGTTTTCTTGTTTTTGTTTTTAGTTTACTTCTAGTTTCAACATTATGGATATTGGGGGTTATGCTGTGTCTTAGATCAATAAAGATAATTTTCACTGTACTAGTGAAATGTACTAGTGCTAGGAAAATGGAGATAATACAAATTGTTGTAAGGATTATGTAAGGGAATAAATAGAAGGCGGGTATGCCCACCGTGATACAGTTCCATTTTGCTGTGGGAGCTGTCCTGTGCTTTAGGGATGCTGGACAGCATTCCTGGCCTCTGTGCCCCACTGGTGACAAAAATGTCTCCAGACATTGCCAGATGTCGCACAGGGGCAAAACTGCTCCCAGTTGAGAACTCCTGATATAAAATCAGTAGAATAGCCTGGCACTGTTTCGATGAGTGCAGTGTAAATATTTGCTGCTATTATTATTATCATTGTTAGCATCATCCTTCATTTCAGGTATTCATTTCTGATAAATTCCTAGAAACAGAATTTATGGGATGAGAGGTTTATTTTTAGGGTTTCTGACATACTCTCCAGAGGACTGTAACATGTTTAATGTCATCTGTTTATATAAATATGTCAGCATCTTGAGGTCCAGCCAGTATCGAATTGTGAGTACCCAAAATACTGTTTGTCCTTCAACTTCTGTAATTACTAGTCAAGGTAAACATTTACTATATATTTTTATTTGCAATGCCGTATTTGAAGATTCTGGTAACAACCTTTGTCTACTCATCTTTTTTTGTTTGTCTGTTTTGAGTTTCTCTGCCATCCAACAGTTAACGTCATCCCTCATTAGCCAAGCCTGCATTACATTTCAACATTTGATGTTTAATAGCCTCTGAGTAGAACACGGATGGAGATCCGTTTGGATTATTATGTCTGTCTCAAGCAATACACAGTAATTGATGGTGCCCCATGATATGAAACCTTCCAAAATTTAAATATAAGGATAATTTTGTAGAAAAGAACTCAACTTTGTATTCAGTGATATGTGTCCTATAACAGAAATGATTGCCTCTGATTTCAGTACCTCTTGTTTTTCTTTCTTTTTTCTCTTCTTTCACTGTTCCTGCCCTGCTCTGTCTTGCCCTAACCCTCCCTTCCCTTCCCTTGCTTTCCTTTTCTGTCCTGTCCTGCCCTGTCCTGTCCTGCCCTGTCCTGCCCTGTCCTGTCCTTCCTCCTTTCTTCCCTTCTTTCTTCTTTCTTTCTTTTGAGATGCTGTCTCACTCGGTCTCCCAGGCTGGAATGCAGGTGGCATGATCTTGGCTCACTGCAACCTCCACCTCACAGGTTCAAGTGATTCTCCTACCTTAGCCTCCCAAGAAGCTGGGATTACAGGTGCCTGCCACCATGCCTGGCAAATTTTTGTGTTTTTTGTAGAAACAAGGTTTCACCATGTTGGCCAGGCAGGTCTCGAACTCCTGACCTCAAGTGATCCACCCATCTTATCCCCCCAAAGTGCTGGGATTACAAGTGTGAGCCACTGTGCCAGGCCTGGTTTAAGTACCCTTTTGGAAATAACCCCAATCCTAGCTGTAGCAGCGGCTGCTGGTATGCCCCGCCTCATTCCTGCCATCAGTACTTCTGGAGCACTAGGACTTCTAGCTGCCCACACGTGCATGCCTTTTCCCAAGGGCGTTCTCTGGCTGGAAAGTTCACACTCAAGGCTGGCTGACAGGAAGTGTCAGCACCTAGCAATCCATAGCCAGTGACTGCTCCTGTAGTATACATTCTCCAGCTTTCTTGCATCTCAGGTCAGCTGCTTTTGAGATGAACATTTCACACTGCGTCTCCAAGTTCCCCAGTGGATTGGGATCCAGTGGTAACTTGCTTGATCATGATCCTTTTATTGGTCACATCTCTTGCATCTCAGATCAGCTACTTTTCAGATGAACATTTTACACTGCGTCTCCAAGTTCCCAGTTGGATTGCAATCCAATGGTAACTTGCTTGATAATGGTCCTTTTATTGGCCACCTTTCCTTCTTTGTCTCCTTTCTTTACTCCTTACCAGTGTTTTCCTGGGATCACTTCTGAAATAAACTACTTATACTTGAATCTTTGACTCAGGATCTGCTCCTGTGGGGAAAAACCAAACTAAGGTATTAGCCAACTTTTCTTTTGACCTTGATTGATGAGAGAAGAGGAAAGATCAGACCAGGAGAATAGAAATATTTTGAAGACCTGTCTGTATAAAAAGTAGATGAATTTAACTTCACTGATTCAAGAGACTGGACAAATAAAAAAACATTCTTGTTATGCTTCTGTCCAGGGTGTCCTAAGAAAGAGTCTTCAGATTGCACTATGGAATTAAAGCCGTGGCAGGTGGTACTTAGTGTCCCTGCCTAATGTGACTTTTCACCCACTTTCTTTACACCAGTCTGACTCAGGGGTTTGCTGGATTTCAGGGAGACTGGTGTTTAGTTTGTGGCTAAAAAGACTGGCTGTTGTTAGGAAGGGGGAAAAGCACCTTGTCAATCACTCTACTAATTTTATCCTTAACTTTGAGATAATTATTGATGCTCCAGGGAAAAAATTTAGCTTGGCAGACAGAGCAATATTAGTTTTAATTGTGAGCTTAATCCAGAGGGCTATATTTGAGTTAAAACCACTCAGGAGTCTTCCAGGGAAGTCCAGAATCTTCTAGGGAAGACCAGGTGGGTATTTCTGAATGCTCAAAAGGGCATTGTGGGGCTGATAAGGAAATAAGTTCCTTATCTAAATTTTTAAAAAAGATTTATTTATCTTTTTTGGAGACAGGGTCTTACTTTGTCACCCAGGCTGGAGTGCAGTGGCATGACCATGGCTCACTGCAGCTTTAACCTCCTGGACTCAAGTGATCCTCCTGCCTCAGTCTCCCAAGTAGCTGAGACCATAGGTGTGTGATACTACACCTGGCCAATTTTCTATTTTTTTTGTGGAGATGGGATCTCACTATGTTGCCTAGGCTGGTCTTGAACTCCTGGGCTTCCGTGATCCTCCCACTTTGGCCTCCCAAAGTGCTGGGATTACAAACGTGAGCTACCTCACCGAGCCAGAAGTGCCTATTTTATTAGAGACATAGGTCAATTCCTGGGATTTTTTTTTTTTCTTCATATGGCCACTTTCTTACTTAAAAGAATAAAAATAAGAGCCAAAATTAATCATAGTAATCATAATAATGGCAACAACAACAAAGGAGTAAAACGGTTGTAAACGTTTGCTTTGTTATTTAAAAAATCAACTCATTGGAACTGATTTATATAAAGTTAAATCTTGCTAGAATAGCTGGATTCCTTTATAAATGCCTGGTGTGGGAATGCTAAGATCCTGGAGTGGGCATTCCATGCTAGGGTAGAAATTTCCTGCTCAGACACTTAGTGAAGGAGCCAACCGATGTGCCCATCAGGGGTACCCAGCTCCCTGTGCACGCCACCCCCATCTGCCCAGGACCCAGCTGTGTTGTTCATTGTACCCTTTTCAGACTGCAGACCTCCAGGAGCACTTGTCTTAAAGTCACATAGCTGTTTTTTTCCTCTCCAGGAAAATGTTGAATGTATTTTCTAAATAGCTGAGGTCATTGCATGGTCTTCAGTGAACTTAGCTACAAGTGAATGTGACCTGGAGTGACCCAGAGTGAGTGCTGGCCGGCATAGGTTTCACATTTTCCATGTGAAAGTTCTTCTTTTGCTGTTTGTGATTAATAACTGGATAGGATATAAAGCCAAATGATTTCATTGTTGAACACAGACTTGAAGGTCATGAGAAACTGCCTGTTCAAATTACACTTTGCCAAGACGTGGAAAAAGGTCTGCATCAACACCTGAATAGTTTTAGAAATACAGCAGAGAAGGGGAAAAATGACCTGCCATTCTTGATGTGACGTGAAAGTTGATTTCCACTTGATACAATATCTTGAGCCCTTACAGCATCTGACCTTTGAGGCCGATGACTTTGCACTGAGTCAGCACTTTAAGGTGTATCTAGGACCTAACTGTGTGCCAGGTTGTTTAAAATGAGTTTTTTATGCTAAGTCATGTATTATATTTATGCTTATTTTGTTACATGCTCAATTTTTCTTAGGTTTTTTATTATATTGGTTTACTATTTTAAAAAAATGATTATTACTTTTAATTTTTATGGATATGGTTTGCTATTTGAAATACATTTTGAGTAAGTTTTTCAGTGTTAGCACTTTGAATTTTATGTTTTCAAAATAATTTAATGTTCATAGATAATAATTGATGGACACACAGTAGTACTTAAATCTAAAAATAGAGAAACCATGGCACACAAAACAGTATCTTACAGAACTGGATTTTTTGCTTCTTTTCTATGTGTTTTCTAGGCTTTTGAGTCAGGTGCTAGGAAAGGGTCTGTCCATCTTTGATTTTCCCACTTGGAGAAGCACTGAGGTATTTCTATACACATGTCCATTTATATAGTGACCTAGCAGCTGCAACTTGAAAATCATTTTGAAATTGACACACAGAAAGCTTGGTTTTCCAGAACTGGTGAGGTGTAAGATGGTTGCGGACTGAGTTGGCCTGGTGGGTCCTGTTTCTTTGCAGCATTATTACTGTATGTTTATTTTCCACATGGGGCTTAAATCTCCCCTCTCAAGACAGCGTCTAGGTCCCAGCTCAGCTGGTAGGAATTTGTGCAGTAGCAAAAACTGCAGTTGGGCAGAGATACAAACTCCTCACTCAATTGATTCCCATGACAGTCTTTCCCTGTCTTAAAACAAACAAAAGAAAACAAAACAAAGAAGGAAGAGGAGGTCATGTGGGCATGTACATTTACAACATTTTGCTATAAATAGGGAATTTAAGTACCATATGAATTCAACAGGTGAGGGTGGGATGTTTAGAGCTCGGAGAGGAACCATCTAAAGGCTTCATGAAAGGGGGTACCATTTGCTGTGGATACTAATGACAGCATTGGGGCTGGAGGACAATGTTCCAGGTAGAGGGCACAGAATTAACAGGGAGTGGCTACTGAAAGTACGCTGAATGCCATGCTAGGTAGGCATTTAGCCCTGTAACATGTAGATGTATCTGAATTTAAAGGCAGCAGGTGATGTTCCGAGCTTTGGAGTGTAAGATATTTAGCGATCAGAAGAAGATGAATCTGTCAGTGGTGCTTAGGATGCGAATCCAAGGGTAGATAGTATGGGAGGTTATTGTCGTACCTTGAGAGAATGCTTTTGAGGACCTGGATGTGGAGGTTGCTAGCCTGGGAATATCTGGGCTCTGCTGATGAATTAAATTGAGTTACGGCAAAGCCCTCTTCATGTATTTTAATATTTAAGATTTCACTGCCAAAAGCTGAGCTCACTCTTCTTTTCAGTTTAACCGTGATGGAAGGAACTTGCGCGTGACACTCTCTCTTTCCTGGGGTCTGTGCTACTGGTTTCTCGATTAGGAACTCAATTGGTACCTGCAGAAATTGCTTCTGATTGGGACCTGCTTCTTCCAATATCTCCCTTTATGATTTCCCCTGAAAGGTAAAGGAGTGATTTGTGTCAAATGTCCTTTGTTTTGGGTCGGTTCTTGTGGGATGATGTCTGGTGTAGATTTTGTGTGTGGGTGCTAGTGTACTTTTAGCTAGCTGGGGCTAGAAGCTTAGGCACTGGCAGCTTTGCTCTCCCCACTTCGTGTTTTTACTTTTGATTTTCTGTTTCCCAGTTTGTGATTCACAGGCAGGGATGAATGACTGAGAAGTCTTGCACATGAGTGGGTGTATTTGTTTCCTCTTGTGGTTGTATCGAACTAGCACAAATTTGGCAGCTGAGAACAACACAACTTTTCTCTCTTACATTTCTCGAGGTTGGAAGTTGGACATGGGTCTCGCTGAGCTAAAATGAAGGTGTTGACAGGGCCACGCTCCTTCTGGAAGCTCAGAGGAGACTCCTTTCCCTTGAGTTTTCAAGCCTCCACAGGCTGCCCGTGTTTCTTGGCTCACAGCTCTGTTTAGTCTTCAAAACCAGCAGCGGTGGGCTGAATCCGTCTTATGTTGCTTATTGCTTGCTCTGCTATTCACCCATCTTCCTTTTCCACTCTTGATTTTCATTTCTTTTAAAAAAGAGCATCCGCAGAAACAATTGAGAGTGGTGGATAATTCTCCAGTCATTCCTGCTTTCTCCTGAAATACATTTCATCACTTTCTTTTGGCAGTTGACTCAATAATTAATTTAAAAAATCATGTTGGAAGAACCTTTTCCTGTTCATGTGTGTATGATGCATATGTTTGATGATGGGGAAAAAGGGAAGGAATGACTCCAGTCCGTTCCACTTTAGGGACAGCCTAGGATTGGAATTCTGGAATAGATCATGAGGAGGAGATGGTTAACTTTTCTGTGACCAAAGCATGTACATAAACCACTTATGATTCTCCACTTTTCACACTTTATTCTGAAGACGCATGCTTCAGTTAATGTGATTTAGTGGTTTATTCTCAGTGTCATTGGCAGGATTGTTACTAAGTGACAGATATTCACCACAGTGTTCAAATGTACTTGAGAAGAAAATGAGTAGCCAAAGTAAAAGCGGGATTTAAATGACTCCTATTTTATGAAAAGTGAAGAAGTTCAGAGATTAGTTAAGGTGTTTTTTTTTTTTTTTTTTTTTTTTTTGGTAATCTGTGGATCATTTAATTCATGGAAGGAATTTATTTTCACTAACTTCAAATATTATGGCAGCTGATAGAGATTTATGTGTATCACATTCTACTTCTGATATAATATACTAAACAGTGTAATCATCACATGAATATAAAAGTTGATGTGTTAAAGCCTTACAGCTGAGCTGGGCGTGGTGGCTTCTGCCTGTAATCCTAGCACTTTGGGAGGCCAAGGTGGCGGGCAGATCATGAAGTCAAGAGATCCAGACCATCCTGGCCAACATGGTGAAACCCTGTCTACTAAAAAATAAAAAATTAGCTGGGCGTGGTGGTAGAGGCCTGTAGTCCCAGGTACTTGGGAAGCTGAGGCTGGAGAATTCCTTGAACCTGGGAGACAGAGGTTACAGTGAGCTGGGATCATGTCACTGCACTCCAGCCTGGCAACAGAGTGAGACTTGGTCTTAAAATAAAATAAAATAAAATAAAATAAAATAAAATAAAATAAAAGCAGTACAGCTCATGTTCATTTACTTGGAAGCCAGGGGAGTATACCTGTGGGAGATGTTGCTTTCAAAAAATTTTTACCTATATAAAATTTTTAACATTGATTTGCAGTTTGGGGTACATGTGCAGGTTTGTTATAGAGGTGAACTTATGTAATAGGAGTTTGTTGTACAAATTATTTCATCACCCAGGTACTAAGCCTAACAGCCATTGGTTATTTTTCCTGATCCTCTTACTCTCCCGTATTCCAGCCTCTGGTAGGTCCCGGTGTCTGTTGTTCCTTGCTGTGTGACCATGTGTTTTCAGCATTTAGCTCCCACTTTAAAGTGAGAACATGCAGTGTTTGGTTTTTTGTTGCTGCATTAGTTTGCTAAGGATAATGACCTTCAGTTTCATCCACATTTCTGCAGATAACACGATCTCGTTCTTTTTTATGGCCGCACATATTCCTTGGTGTGTATGCAGCACATTTTCTTTATCCAGCCTACCATTGATGGGCCTTTAGGTTAACTTGATGTCTTTGCTGTTGTGAATAGTGCTGTAGTGAACATACACATGCATGTGTCATCATGATGGAATGATTTATATTTCTCTGGATATCTGTCTAGTAATGGGATTTCTGGGTTGAATGGTAGTTCTGTTGTTAGGTCTTGGAGGAATTGCCACACTGCTTTTTACAATGGTTGGACTGATGTACACTCCTACCAACAGTGTGTATGTGTTCCTTTTTCTCTGCAACCTCACCAGTGCCTGTGGATTTTTGACTTTTTAATAATAGACATTCTGACTGGTGTGAAATGGTATCTCTACCTGCATTTCTTTATTCTTTTTATTATTTTTTTTATTGCATTTTAGGTTTTGGGGTACATGTGAAGAACCTGCAAGATTGTTGCATAAGTACACACATGGCAGTGTGGTTTGCTGCCTTCCGTCCCCTCGCCTGTATCTGTCATTTCTCCCCATGCTATCTCTTCCCACCTCCCCACCCCCCACCCCTCCCCCATTTCCCCCCAACGGTCCCCAGTGTGTAGTGCTCCCCTCCCTGTGTCCATGTGTTCTCATTGTTCATCACCCGCCTATGAGTTAGAATATACGGTGTTTGATTTTCTGCTCTTGTTCTTTTTATTTTTTAAACAGAGTCTTGCTCTTTCACCCAGGCTGGAGTGCAGTGGCACAGTCTCAGCTCACTGCAACCTCCGCCTCCCAGGTTCTAGTGATTCTCGTGCCTCAGTCTCCGGAGCAACTGGGACTACAGGCACGTGCCACCACACCTGGCTAGTTTTTGTATTTTTTTTTTTTTTTTTTTTAATAAGAAAAAGAATAAAGAAGAGGAAGATAGAGAAAGAGGAAGAGGGAGAGAGGATAGGGGTATTGCTTTATTGCCCGGGCTAGAATGCAATCTAAATATGGGTATGCCTGTAATTGTCCTTAATAATGGAGATATAAAAGAAAATGAGGGAAGAGAATAACAAACAAGGAGCCAACCAACATTTCGTTTAAACTTCTAAGTTGATATGATGTGGTACTGATCTACGTATGCCTGTATTGGGTGCGTATATATTTAGGATCTTTAGCTCTTCTTGTTGTTGCATTGATCCTTTTATCATTATATAATGTCCTTCTTTGCTTCTTTTGATCTTTGTTGCTTAATTGTAACTTCTGCTTTTTATTTATTTATTTTAACTTTCTGTTTGGTTGGTAAATCCTTCTCCATCCCTTGTTTTGAGTCTTTGTGTATCCTTGAATGTGAGATGGGTCTGGATGCAGCATACTGATGGGTTTTAGTTTTTTATTCAAATTGCCTGTCTTTGGATTGGGGAATTTAGTCAATTTAAATTTAGAATTAATAATAATATATGTGAGTTTAATACTGCCATTTAATATTAGCTGGCTATTTTGCCCATTAGTTGATGTAAGTTCTTCATTATATTGATGCTCTTTTTGTTATTTTTTTTAGAAAGGCTGATACTGTTTGTTCCTTTCTATGTGTAGTGGTTCTTTCAGAAGCACTTGTAAAGCAGGCCTGGTGGTGATGAAATCTCTGAGTCCTTGCTTATTCACAAAAAACTTTATTTTTCCTTCACTTGTGAAGCTTAGTTTGGCTGGATGTGAAATTCTGGGTTGAAAGTTCTTTTCTTTAAGGATATTAAATATTGGTCCCCACTCTCTTCTGGCTTGTAGGGTTTCTGCTGAGAGACCTGCTGTAAGTCTGATAGGCTTCCCTTTGTGGGTAATCTGACCTTTCTCTCTGGCTGCCCTTAGTATTTTCTCCTTCATTTCAACCCAGGTGAATCTGACGATTATGTGCCTTGGAGTTGCTCTTCTTGAGGAATATCTCTGTGGTGTTCTCTGTATTACCTGGAGTTGAATATTATCCTGCCTTACTAGGTTGGGAAAATTTTCCTGAATAATGTCCTGAAGCATATTTTCCAGCTTGGATTCATTCTCTTCGTCACACTCAGGTACACCTATCAAGCGTAGATTAGGTCTTTTTACATAGTCCCATATTTCTTGGAGACTTTGCTCGTTCCTTTTTATCCTATTTTCTCTAATCTTGTTTTCTTGTTTTATTTCATTGAGTTGGTCTTCGACCTCTGATATCCTCTCTTCTGCTTGATCAATTCGGCTGTTAAAACTTGTGCATACTTCACGAAGTTCTCGTATTGTGTTTTTCAGCTCCATCAATTCACTTATATTCCTCTCTAAATTGTGTATTCTTGTTAACATTTCGTCAAATCTTTTTTCAAAGTTCTTAGTTTCTTTAGATTGGTTTAAAACAAGTTCTTTTAATTCACAGAAGTTTCTCATTATCCACATTTTGAAGACTGCTTCTGTAATTGGAACACACTCGTTCTCCATCAAGCCTTGTTCCGTTGCTGATGAGGAACTATGATCCCCTGCTGAGGGAGAGGCGTTCTGATCTTGGGTATTCTCAGCCTTTCTTGGCTGTTTTCTTCCCTTCGTTATAAATTTATCCATCTGTGGTCTTTGTATTTACCGTCTTTGTAATTGGGTTTCCGAGTGGACGTCCGACTTACTGATTCTCAGCGCCGAAATCTGAGCAACCCACTGCACCGACTAAATCAGGGGCGTTAAGATTGATGGTGCTTTTCTGACTCTGCATCAAGAACCGACCAAGGTGCTGGCAAACCCGCCTCGCCGGTCACAAGAGTCGCGCTGGCGACCCGTGGGGCTCCTCCGCTGGGAATCTCCTGGTGCGTGAGCAACAAGAATTCATGTGAAGGTATGGCGTCCTCTCGTTCTTTGCGCTTTCACTGGGAGCTACAATCCCGAGCTGCTAGTGATCAGCCATCTTGGATCTCTCTCCAGTTTTTGTATTTTTAGTAGAGACGGGGTTTCACCATTTTGCCCAGGCTGGTCTTGAACTCCTGACCTCAAGTGATCTGCCTGCCTCAGCCTCCCAAAGGGCTAGGATTATAAGTGTGAGCCACTGCACCTGTCCCCTCTACCTGCGTTTTTAAGAAAGGGTTATACATGAGTCAAGGATTTGTTTAAAAAAAATGCTTTCAAGATAATTATAGATATGCTACTTAGAACTGTCACTTTTTTTGGTTAATTTTAAATGTGAATTTTATTTTGTAGATATGTTTTTTTATGACCTCCTTCAATTATATAGACGATGCAATTGTTAAATAACATCTAGATTATTTAGAATAATAGAATATTTTCTATTATGCATTTTGGAAAAATTCAAGTTACTGTTAATTATGTAAGGATTTTGTCATAGACAAATAGATGTAGCAATAGCATAGTAACCTATTGGATACTGCCCGAATCTTTTGTTTTTATGTGGATAAATTCTACTAGCTTTTGTTTTTCAAGGAGAACCTTACCTTCAAGAAGACAGTCATTTGTTGGGTGGGGGTCAAGAGAAAAATCCTAAGAATGTGGAAACTCCTATGTAATGAGAAGTTTCGGTTTCTTTTTTCTTTTTTGTGATGGAGTTTTGCTCTTTTGCCCAGAGATTTGTGTGGGAACGCAACCAATCCATGTCAGAGGGTTGCCTACTGGGAGTGGGTAAAAGTTTCCTTTTTTTGAGACAGAGTCTCACTCTGTCGCCCAAGCTGCAGTGCAGTGGTGTGATATCAGCTCACTACAACCTCTGCCTCCTGGCTTCAAGCGATTCTCCTGCCTCAGCCTCTCAAGTAGCTGGGATTACAGGCGTGCGCCACCATGCACAGCTAATTTTTGTATTTTTAGTAGAGATGGGGTTTCACCATGTTGGTCAGGAGGGTCTCGATCTCTTGACCTCATGATCCACCTGCCTCAGCCTCCTAAAGTGCTGAAATTACAGAGGTGAGTCACTGTGCCTGGCCCAGGGTGTAATTTTTACATGATGAAATGTTTAACTTTTGTTTTATTTACATATTTATTTTTAAAAATATTTTTGATTATACTTTACGTTCTGGGTTACATGTACAGATCATGCATAGGTGCACACATGGCAATGTGGTTTGCTCCTCCATCCCCCCATCACCTATATCTAGCATTTCTCCCCATGTTATCCCTCCCCAACCTCCCTACCCACTGTGGCCCCTCCCCTAGTCTCCCTGAACAGACCCCAATGTGTGATGCTCTCCTCCCTGTGTCCATGTGTTCCCATTGTTCAACACCCACCTATGAGTGAGAACATGTGGTGGTTGATTTTCTGTTCTTGTGTCAGTTTGCTGAGAATGATGGTTTCCAGGTTCATCCATGTCCCTAATAAGGACACAAACTCATCGTTTTTTATGGCTGCATAGTATTCCATGGTGTATATGTGCCACATTTTCCTTGTCCAGTCTGACATCAATGGGCATTTGAGTGGGTTCCAGGTCTTTGCTATTGTAAACAGTGCCGCAGTGAACACGCATGTGCATATGTCTTTATAATAGAATGATTTATAATCCTTTGGATATATACCCAGTAATGGGATTACTGGGTCAAACAGAAGTTCTGTTTCTAGGTACTTGAGGAATTGCCACACTGTCTTCCACAATGATTGAATTAATTTACTCTCCCACCAACGGTGTAAAAGTGTTCCTATTTCTCCACATCCTCTCCAGCATCTGTTGTCTCCAGATTTTTTAATGATCAACGTTCTAACTGGTGTGAGATAGTTTCTCAATTTGGTTTTGATTTGCATTTGTCTAATGACCAGTGGTGATGAGCATTTTTTCGTATATTTGTTGGCCTCATATATGTCTTCTTTGAAAAGTTTCTGTTCATGTCCTTCAACCACTTTTGGATGAGTGTGTTTGTTTTTTTTCTTGTAAATCTGTTTTAGTTCTTTGTAGATTCTGGATATTAGCCCTTTGTCAGATGCGTAGACTGCAAAAATTTTTTCCCATTCTATTGGTTGCCGGTTTACTCCAATGATTATTTCTTTAGCTGTACAGAAGCTCTGAAGTTTAATTAGATCCCATTTGTCTATTTTGGCTTTTGTTGTCAATGCTTTTGGTGTTTTAGTTATGAAGTCCTTGCTTATGCCTATGTCCTGAATGGTTTTGCCTATGTTTTCTCCTAGGGTTTTTATAGTGTTAGGTCTTATGTTTAAGTCTTTAATCCATCTGGAGGTAATTTTAGTGTAAGGTAGGGGTCCCATTTCTATTTTCTGTGCATTGCTAACCACTTATCCCAACACCGTTTATTAAACAGGCAATCCTTTCCCCATTGCTTGTTTTTTGTCAAGTTTGTCAAAGATTAGATGGTTGTAGATGTGTGGCATTGCCCCTGAGGCCTCTGTTGTGTTCCATTGGTCTACATCTCTGTGTTCCATTGGTCTATATCTCATAGTACCAGTACCATGCTGTTTTGATTACTGTAGCCTTATAGTATAGTTTGAAGTCAGGTAGCATGCAGCCTCCAGCTTTGTTCCTTTGGCTTAGGATTGTCTTGGCTATGTGGGCTCTCTTTTGGTTCCATATGAAGTTTAAGGTTTTTTTTTTCCAGTTCTGTGAAGATGGTCATAGGTAGCCTGTTGGGGATAGCATTAAATCTATAAATTACTTTGGGCAGTATGGCCATTTTCACAATATTGATTCTTCCTAACCATGAACATGGAATATGTTTCCATCTGTTTGTGTCCTCTCTTATTGCCTTGAGCAGTGGTTTGTAGTTCTCCTTGAAGAGGTCCTTTAACTCCTTTGTTAGTTGTATTCCTAGGTATTTTATTCTCTTTGTAGCAATTGTGAATGGGAGTTCACTCTTGATTTGACTCTCTTTTAGTGTTTTAAAATACACAATATTGTGTTTAAAAAGAAACAACCAAGGGTAGCACTCTGTCATATGGTCCTACAAACTTTAAAAGCCATGGAAATGAATAAACAAATGTGAATAAAATGCACAAATGAACAGATCTTGGTAAGTTTTAGTGACTTCCCAAACTTCTTAGTTATGAGAAAAATAATGCATGTCCTCACATAAATGAATTTGGGTAGATGCAGAAATTCTAAAACCTGCACATCAAATTTTAAAGAGCTCTCAATCCAGAAAAAGTTTATGAATACTACCTTAAGAGAATTCTATAAGATCTTATTTTATGAAAGGTCAAAATAGAAATTAAAAGATAAAACAAAATTCCTTAATTCAAACACACTAAGAAGACATCTTATAAGTCACAAAAGAACTGCCATTAGGTCTCTCTTGGAACCTGCTCTGTAATTTTCAAACTGCCACTAAACTCACTCTGTTTTTTAAAAAGCTTATCATTTATAATTTTTTTTTTTTTTTTGAGACAAAGTCTCATTCTGTTGCCCAGGCTGGAGTGCAATGGCACGATTTTGGCTCACTGCAACTTCCACCTCCTGGGTTCAAGTGATTCCCCTGCCTCAGCCTCCATGTTGATCAGGCTGATCTCAAACTCCTGACCTCAGGCGATTCATCTTGAATTGTAGCTCCTGTAATTCCTGTGTGTTGTGGGAAGGACCTGGTGGGAGGTAACTGAATCGTGGTGGGCAGGTTTCCCATGCTATTCTTGTGATAGTGAATAAGTCTCACAAGATCTAGTGGCTTTATAAGAGGCAGTTCCCCTGTGCATGCTGTCTTGCCTGCTGCCATGAAAGACATGCCTTTGCTCCTCCTTCGCCTTCTGCCATGATTGCAAGGCTTCTCCAGCCATGTTGAACTGTGAGTCCATTAAACCTCTTTTTCTTTGTAAATTACCCAGTCTTGGACATTTCTTCCCAGCAGTATGAAAATGGACTAATACAATAAATTTTACTGGTAGAGTGGGATACTTTTATTAAGATACTTGAAAATGTGGACATGACTTTGGAACTGTGTAGCAGGCAGAGCTTGGAACAATTTGAATGGTTTCCAAGGAAGATGTTAATCCCCAAGACAGTGGGGAAAATGGCTCCAGGCCATGTCAGAGGTCTTCGTGGCAGCCCCTCCCATCCCAAGCCAGGAGGTCTAGGAGGCCAGGCCCAGGGCCTTACTGCTTTGTGCAGTCTTGGGACTTGGTGCCCTGTGTCCCAACCATGCTAAAAACCATGCCAACATATAGGTCAGTCTGTTGCTTCAAAGGGTACAAGCCCCAAGCCTGGGTGGCTTACACATGGTGTTGGATCTGCAGGTGCACAGAAGTCAAGAATTGAAGTTTGGGAGCGTCTGTTTAGATTTCAGAGGATGTATGGAAATGCCTGGATGTCCATGAGGTGGTACACTGCAGGGGCAGAGCTCTAATGGAAAGCCTCTGCTAGGGCAGTGTGGAAGGGAAATGTGAGCTGAGAGCCCCCACATGGAGTCCCCACTGGGGAACTGCCTAGTGGCGCTGCGAGAGGAGGGTCTCCATCCTCCAGACAGTTTGCATTGTGCACCTGGAAAAGCCACAGACACTCAATGCCAGCCTGTGAAAGCAACAAGACCATGGGAACCCACCTCTTGCATCAGCATGACCTGGGTGTGAGACATGGAGTCAAAGGAGGTTATTTTGGAGCTTTACAAATTGACGGCCCTGCTGGATGTCAGACTTGCATGGGGCCTGTATTTGTACTGAAAATCAAGATCAAGTGAGCTTTTGCCCTTCTGCTCCACAGGATGTTTCTGTCCTCCCTGAGCTCACCTTAGGACACCTGCATTACTATTTGACAGGTGTACTGCCCCAGTCAAACTCCCCACCCAGCAATGTCTCCAGTCCCTGACTCATGCCTGCAAGGGGGCCTCCCACCTATTGTACACATCTTACGTCTCTTCACCATGCCAGACTAGAGTCAAGTTCAATAGGGTGTTCCCTTCCTACTATTTTTTTGTTTGTGTGCATTTACTAACATGAGTATTATATTAATTTACTTTGCCTATTTTTTTAAGGTGAAAAGATATACATATATTTAGAATTAGCCAGCTGGACTCAGTTTAGATGATCCCAATTTTGTTGGCAACATCCAAAGCATCATAATCAGGAGCCGGTCGAACATATGCCTTCTTCCCTCCATCAGGCCAAATCAGGGTGTGGACCTTGGCCACATCAATGTCATAGAGCTTCCTCACAGCCTGTTTGATCTGGTGCTTGTTGGTTTTAACATCCACAATGAACACAGTGTGTTGTTGTCTTGTATCTTCTTCATGGCAGACTCAGTGGTCAGCAGAAACTTGATGATAGCGTAGTTGTCAAGTTTGTTTCTCCTGGGGGCACTCTTCTGACTATATTTGGGCTGCCTCTGGAGTCGCAGCGTCTTGGGCTGCCGGAAGGTGGGTGATGTGTGGATCTTTTTTTTGTGGCCGTGGACACCTTTCAACACTGCCTTCTTGGCCTTTAAAGGCTTCACTTTGGCTTTGGCTTTAGGAGGGGCAGGAGCTTCCTTCTTCACTTTTGGTGCCATCTTGTGAAAGAGTTCTATATTGCCTATTTTTAATACATACAAGATGATTTTATTTATATTGTTTACAATTTTTTTCTTTAGCTAAATACACTGAATTCCTTTCCATGCCAGTACTAGTAGATCTAGTATGCTCTTTTAAATCACTCTATTACCCATTATTTACCATGAACATAATTTTACAGACATACTAAAATTCTTTGCAGATTAACTTTTATATTTCACATAGCTGGTGGCAGAAATAAGGGGAGAAGAAGGAATGACAGATTGTAGTGATATCTTAGTTGCTAAAACTCTGCTTTGTTCATCATCTCAGAGAGTGGGTGTGTAGGACTGAGAGAGGCATACATTTTGAAAAGAGGGGGTTGTTGACTAAGAAGTAGGCCTCCACCTAACAGAACACCCACTGTGACTATTTACAATGTTTGCATCTCAGCAAAAATACCATTTGTATTTTGAATTCCTTTGTTTCAACTACATAATTCAATAAGAAAGTTTCCTACAATTGAAAAGAATAGACTATTTAAAGGCCAAGTTTTGCCTTCCTTGTAAGGGTGAATGTACTTTATTTTAAGCCACTCTTTCTCAAGTTAGGAAGGGCCCTCTGATATTTCTGTGCAAAGCATCAGCAATACTGTTTCTTTTTAAGTTAATCATTTTTAATCTTTCTTATTTTATTTAGTGCCTATTGCTATGGCATCTGGAGTTCAGTGCTTCTGACAGTACATTTTATGGATGCTTGGGGACAGATTGCCTGGGCTAGCCTCTGCTCTAGTACTTACTAGTTGTGTATGTCAACCTTGTTTTCCCATCTGTTAAATGGGACAGTAATAGCCATGGTGATAACTCATGGCTATTGTGAGGATTAAAATAAGATAGTGCAAGTGAAAGGAAGTCCAGAGGATGGGAGAAAATATTTGCAAATTATATATCTGATAAAGGTGTAGTATCCACAATAGATAAATAATTCTTGATTCAATCCAAGATGGCCAAATAGGAACAGCTCTGGAGTGTAGTTCCCAGCAAGATGGCAGAGGGTGAATGATCTTTGCATTTCCAAATGAATTTATACTGCCCACAGACCAGGAAATTCTCAGGTGAAAAAGCACCACAAGTCTTCAGCATGGCTGTTTCAGCCGGTGCAGTGGGTCTCTGCACAAAAACTCACACAAACCTGGGTGCAAATGGCATCTGGGACACAGAGTCACCCATTCAACTGAAAAAAGGGGGCTGAAACAAGGAGCCAGGTGATCTGGCTTGGTGGGTCCCAGCCCCACAAAGACCAGTAATCTGAAATGTTCTGGACTGAGAGTTTCACAGAAAGCACAGGTGGACACGGGACCATGCCTCCTCTGTGGAAGGAAGGGCATTCGCCATTACTGAGGCAGTCCGCCACTACTGAGGCAGTCAGCCATTACCGAGGCAGTCAGCCATTACCGAGGCAGTCCACCATTCAGAGACAGTCCGCCATTACTGAGGCAGACCGCCATTACTGAGGTAGTTCTAACTATACCTCTACAAACAAAACTGTAAGGAATTTCACACAGCAGCTGGGCAGAGCCCACAGCAGCTCAGCAGCACCTCTGCTGGCAGACTGTGACTAGGCTAGCTCTTTGCTGGGCAGAGCATCTCTGAAAAAGAGCAGCAGCACATCAGGAACTGATAAATAAAGCTCCACCTTCCCAGGACAGAGCACCTGGGGAAAAAAGGCAGTTGTGACTTCTACTGCAGCAGACTTAAACATACATGCCCAGAAGCTCTGAATGGAACAACGGAGCTCACAGCTCAGCACCTGAGCTCATATAAGAGACAGACTGTCTCCTCAAGCAGCTCTCTGACCCCCGTATATCCAAAGAGACATCTAATAAAGGAGAGCTCACACTGACATCTGGTGGATATCCTTCTGGGACAAAGATAACAGAAGAAGAAACTGGCAGCAACCTTACTGTTCTGCAGCTACTGCAAGTGATCCCGAGGCAAGCAGGGTCTGGAATGGACCTCCACCAGTCCTAGAGCAGAGGATCCTGACTGTTAGAAGGAAAACTAAGAAACAGAAATAATTTTATCATCCACAAAAAGGACATCCACTCAGAGAGCTCATCCGAAAATCACCAACTGCAAAGACCACAGGTAGATAAAATTCATAAAGATGGGAAGAAATCAGCAGAAAAAGGATGAAAACCCCCAAAACCAGAATGCATATCCTTCTCCTAGGGATCAAAACTCCTCACCAGCAAGAGAACAAGGCTGAATGGAGAATGAGTCTGATGAATTGACAGAAACAGGCTTTGGAAAGTGGATAACAGCAAAATTCTCTGGGCTAAAAGAACATGTTCTAACCCAATGCAAAGAAACTAAGAACCTTGAAAAACAGTTTGATGAAATGCTAACGAGAATAAACAGCTTAGAGAAGAATATAAATGAATTGATGGAGCTGAAAAACACAACAGGAGAATTTCATGAAGCATATACAAGTTTCAATAGCCGAATGGACCAAGCAGAAGAAAGGATACCAGAGATTGAAGATCAGCTCAATGAAATAAAATGAGAAGGCAAGATTAGAGAAAAAAGAGTAAAAAGAAATGAACAAAACCTCCAAGAAATATGGGATAATGTGAAAAGACCTAATCTACATTTGATAGATGTACCTCAATGTGATGGAGATAATGAATCCAAGCTGGAAAACACTCTTCAGGATATTATCCAGGATAACTTTCCCAGCCTAGGAAGGCAGGCCAGTATTCAAGTTCAGGAAATTCAGAGAAGACCACAAAGATATTCCTCAAGAAGAACAGCCCCAAGGCACATAATCGTCAGATTCACCAGGGTTGAAATGAAGGAAAAAATGCTACAGGCAGCCAGAGAGAAAGGTGGGGTTACCCACAAAGGGAAAGCCCATCAGACTCACAGCAAATCTCTCAGCAGAAACCCTGCAAGCCAGAAGAGAGTGGGGGCCAATATTCAACATCCTTAAAGAAAAGAACTTTCAACCTAGAATTTCACATCCAGCCAAACTAAGCTTCATAAGGAAAGGAGAAATAAAATCCTTATGAACAAGCAATTGCTCAGAGATTTCATCACTACCAGGCCTCCCTTACAAGAGCACCTGAAAGAAACACTAAACATGGAAAGGAACAACCAGTACCAGCCACTGCAAAAACATACCAAATGGTAAAGAGCATCGACACAATGAAGAAACTGCATCAACTAATGGGCAAAACAACCAGCCAGCATCAAAATGACAGGATCAAATTCACACATAACAATATTAACCTTAAGTGTAAATAAGCTAAATGCCCCAATCAAAAGACACAGACTGGCAAATTGGATAAAAAGTCAAAACCCATTGGTTTGCTATATCCAGGAAACCCATCTCACATGCAAGGATACACATAGGCTCAAAGTAAAGGGATGGAAGAAGATTTACTAAGCAAATGGAGAGCAAAAAAAAGGAGGAGTTGCAATTCTAGTCTCTGATGAAATAGACTTTAAACCAGCAAAGATCAGAAGAAACAAAGAAGGGCATTATATAATGATGAAAAGATCAATTCAACAAGAAGAGCTAACAATCCTAAATATATATGCTCCCAATACAGGAACACCCAGATACATAAAGCAAGTTCTTAATGACATACAAAGAGACTTAGACTCCCTTCTTAATGACATACAAAGAGACTTAGACTCCCACACAATAATAATGGGAGACTTTAACACTCCACTGTCAATGTTAGACAGATCAGTGATACAGAAAATTGACAAAGATATGCAGGACTTGAACTCAGATCTGGACCAAGCAAACCTAATAGACATTTACAGAACTCGCCACCCGAAATCCACAGAATATACATTTTTCTCAGCACCACATCACACCTACTCTAAAACTGACCACATAATTGGAAGTAAATCACTCCTCAGCGAATGCAAAAGAACACAAATCATAACAAACAGTCTCTCAGACCACAGTGCAACAAATTAGAACTCAGGATTAAGAAACTAACTCAGAACTGCACAACTTCATGGAAACTGAACAACTGGCTCATGAATGTTGACTGGATAAACAATGAAATGAAGGCAGAGATAAAGATGTTCTTTGAAACCAGTGAGAATGAAGACACAATGTACCAGAATCTCTTGTCTAGAGGAAAATTTATAGGAATAAATGCCCACGTGGGAAGCAAGGAAAGATCTAAAATCAACTAATCAAAATTGAAAGAGCTAGAGGAGCAAGATCAAGAAAACTGAAAAGCTAGCAGAAAACAAGAAATAACTAAGATCAGAGCAGAACTGAAGGAGATAGAGACACAAAAATTACTTCAAAAATTAATAAATCCAGGAGCTGCTTTCTTGAAAAGATCAATTAAATAGACAACTAACAAGATTAATAAAAAAGAAAAGAGAGAAGAATCAAATAGATGCAATAAAAAGTGATAAAGGGGATATCACCACCAATTCCACAGAAATAAAAACTACCATCAGAGATTACTGCAAACCACTCTAGGCACATAAACCAGTAAACCTGGAAGAAATGGATAAATTCCTGGACACTTGCACCCTCCCAAGCCTAAACCAAGAAGAAGTCGAAACCCTGAATAGACCAATAACAAGGGCTGAAGCTGAGGCAGCAATTTATAGCCTACTAACCAAAAGAAGCTCACGTCCAGATGGGTTCACAGCCAAATTCTACCAGATATACAAAGAGGAGATGGTATCATTTCTTCTGAAATTATTCCAAACAATCCAAAAAGAGGGAATCCTCCCCAAATCATTTTATGAGACCAACATCATCTTGATACCAAAACCTGGCAGAGACTCAAGAAGAAAAGAAAACTTCAGGCCAATATCCATGATGAATATCAATGCAAAAATCTTCAATAAAATGCTGGCAAACCAGTTGCAACAGCACATCAAAAATCTTCCCCATCACGATCAAGTAGGCTTCATCCCAGGGATGCAAGGCTGGTTCAACATATGCAAGTCTATAAACATAATCCAACACATAAACAGAACCAGTACCAAAAACCACATGATTATTTCAATAGATGCAGAGAAGGCCTTTGACAAAATTCAACAGCCCTTTGTGCTAAAAACTCTCAATAAACTAGATATCGATGGAACATATCTCAAAATACTAAAAGCTATTTATGACAAACCCACAGCCAATATCATACTGAATTGGCAAAAACTGGAAGCATTCTCTTGGAAATCTGGCACTCGACAAGGATGCCCTCTCTCATCACTCCTATTCAGTATGGTATTGGCAGTTCTAGCCAGAGCAATCAGGCAAGAAAAAGAAATAAAGGGTATTCAATTAAGAAAGGAGGAAGTCAAATTGTCTCTATTTGCAGACAACATGATTGTATATTTAGAAGACCCCATCGTCTCAGCCCCAAATCTCCTGAAACTGATAAGCAACTATAGCACAGTCTCAGGATACAGAATCATTGTTCAGAAATCACAAGCATTCCTATACACCAATAACAGACTTAAAGAGAGCCAAATCAAGAACGAATCCCCATTCACAATTGCTGCAAAGAGAATAAAATACCTATGAATACAACTAACAAAGGATGCAAAGGACCTCTTCAAGGAGAACTACAAACCACTGTTCAAGGAAATAAGAGAGGACACAAACAGATGGAAACATAGTCCATGCTCATGTTTAGGAAGAATCAATATTGTGAAAATAGCCATACTGCCCAAAGTAATTTATAGATTCAATACTATCCCCATCAAGCTACCTATGACTCTCTTCAGAGAACTGGAATAAAACCACCTTAAACTTCATATGGAACCAAAAGAGAGCCCACATAGCCAAGACAATCCTCAGCCAAAGGAACAAAGCTGGAGGCATCACACTACCTGACTTCAAACTATACTACAAGGCAGCAGTAATCAAAACAGCATGGTACTGGTACCAAAACAGAGATATAGACCAATGGAATAGAACAGAGGCCTCAGAGGCAATGCCACACATCTACAACCATCTGATCTTTGACAAACTTGATGAAAACAAGCAATGGAGAAAGGATTACCTGTTTAATAAATGGTCTTGGGATAACTGGTTAGCCATGTGCAGAAAGCTGAAACTGGACCCCTTCTTGACACCTTACACTAAAATTGCCTCCAGATGAATTAAAGACTTAAACAGTTTAAAATCTAACACCATAAAAACCCTAGAAGAAAACCTAGGCAAAACCATTCAGGACATAGGCATAAGCAAGGACTTCATGACTAAAATACCAAAAGCATTGGAAACAAAAGCCAAAATAGACAAATGGGATCTAATTCAACTCCAGAGTTTCTGTACAGCAAAAGAAACAATCATTGGAGTGAACTGGCAATCAACAGAAAGGGAAATTTTTTGCAGTCTACCCATCTGACAAAGGGCTAATATCCAGTATCTACAAAGAACTAAAACAGATTTACAAGAAAAAAACAAACATACTCATTCAAAAGTAGACGAAGGATATGAACAGCTGCTTTTCAAAAGAAAACTTACATCAGGCCAACAAACATATGAAGAAATGCTCAACATCACTGGTCATTAGAGAAATGCAAATCAAGACCACATTGATATACCATCTCATGCCAGTTAGAATGGCTGTCATTAAAAAATCTGGAGACAACAGATGCCGGAGAGGATGTGGAGAAATAGGTACGCTTTTACACTGTTAGTGGGAGAGTAAATTAGTTCAACTATTGTGGAAGACAGTGTGACGATTGCTCAAGGACCTAGAAATAGAACTTCTGTTTGACCCAGCAATTCCAATACTGGGTATATAGCCAAAGGATTATAAATCATTCTATTATAAAGACACATGCACACCTGTGTTCATTGTGGCACTGTTTACAATAGCAAAGACCTGGAACCAATGCAAATGCTGATAGATATTAGACTGGATAGGGAAAATGTGCCACATCATATACCCTGGAATACTATGCAGCCATAAAAAATGATAAGTTTGTGTCCTTATTAGGGACATGGATGAACCTGGAAACCATCATTCTCAGCAAACTGACACAAGAACAGAAAATCAAACACCACATGTTCTCACTCATAGGTGGGTGTTGAACAATGAGAACACATGGACACAGGGAGGGGAGCATCACACACTGGGGTCTGTTGGCAGGGACTAGGGGAGGGACAGTGGGGTGTAGGGAGTTGGGGAGGGATAACTTGGGGAGAAATGCCAGATATAGGTGAGGCGGGGAGATGGAGGCATCAAACCTCATTGCCATGTATGTACCTATCATGTATGTACCTATGCAACAATCCTGCGTGTTCTTCACATGTACCCCAGAGCCTAAAGTGCAATTATATATATATATGTATATATATATATAAAAGAAGAATTCTGTGTGTGTGTGTGTGTGTGTGTGTGTGTGTGTGTGTGTGTGTGTGTTTTGAGATGGAGTCTTGAACTCCAATCCAGAGTGCAGAGGTGTGATCTTGGCTGACTGTAACTTCCGCCTCTTGGATTCAAGCAATTCTCCTGCTTTAGCCTCACAAGTAGCTGGGACTACAGGCATGTGCCATCACACCTGGCTAATTTTTGTAAAGATATGGTTTTAACATGTTGTCCAGGCTGGTCTTGAACTCTGGACCTCAGGTGATCCACTCACCTCAGCCTCCCAAAGTGGTGGGATTACAGGCATGAGCCACTATGCCCAGCCAAGAATTATTATAACTCAGCAATCTAAAGAAAAATAACCCAATTGAAAAATGAGCAAAGGAATAGATTTTTCTCAAAAAAAAAATGGCTAATAATTATTGTCCATGAAAAGATGGTCAACATCATTAGTCATTTAGGGATATGCAAATCAAAACCATAGCGACATTTTTCTACTTTACGCCCACTAGTATGGATGTAATAAAAATGGAATGAAATACATGTTGGCAAGGATGTAGGAAAATTAGAACCTTATATTGCTTGTGAAAATGTAAAATAGTATAGCAGTTTTGGAAAATATTTTGGCAGTTCTTCAAAAAGTTAAGCATTGAGTTATCATATAAGTCAGTAATTTTTAAGTTATATGGCCAAGAAAACTGAAAACATATGTTCACACAAAAACTTGTACATGGATATTCATAACAGCATTATTCATAATAGACAAAAAGTGGAAGCAACCAAAATGCCCATCAGCCAATGAATGCATCAGCAAAATATGGTCATTTCATACAGTAGACTTATTCAGCACTATGCAGGAAATGCTGTACTGATACAAGCTACAACCTACATGGGCCTTGAAAACATAATGATAAGTGAAAGAAGTCTGGCACCAAAGGTGACATCTCATGATTCCACTTATATGAAATCTACCATAGGAAAATCCATAAAGAGAGGAAGGAGACTGGTGGTTTACTAGGGCTGGGAGGCCGGCAGGGAATAGGGGAGTAACCGCTAACGAGTTTCTTTTTGGGGTGATGAAAGTGTCTGGAATTAAGATCGGATGATTGTTGTACAACTTTGTGCGTATACTAAAAAAATCACAGAATTGTACATCCGTTAATTCCAGATGGATTTTATGGCATGTGAATTATATCTTTAATGACAAAAAATAAGGTAACAGATGGGAGGTGGTACCATGCCCCAAACATGGTGAACACTCTATGTGTTAGTTATTTCTGCTGGTGCTGTCATTATCTTTATTACTAAAAAAAACTTCATTCATTATTCCTTAAAATATTAATTTCTTATGGTTATATTATTTCCAGTTCTTTTCTTCAAATTACACAAATACTACCCACTCAGTGCTGGCCAAATATTTTCAAAGGTCTGTATTTGTGAGCCGGTCCTGGGATGGAAAGTCTTTGAATTACTGTGTGTGTATGTGTTACCCATTTGCTTACACTGCATCTTCTTACTATAAAATAAAGTACTTCTTGACAGATCATATGACATTTATAGATTATTCTTCTTTCTTTTATTTGATTTATATGATTGAGTATTCTCAACTCCTGTGATGGAGGGAAAGCAGAGAAACCAAGTATAGGATAATGCTAAAGGATGCCTCAATCTTCTTTTTGTTTTTTTATTTTTGGTTAAATAATTTTAGTTTATTTCATGGAATAAGGTAAATATTTTACATTTGTTAAAAACTGTCTATGTTGTTCCGGGTTAAGTGGGCTTACAAAAATACATGTAACACAACAAAATTAAAAAATGAATCAGTGGAGACAAAACAAAAAATTGCATGGATGTTAAAATGTAACTAAAAGCTGCCAGGCACAGTGGCTCACCCCTGGAATCGCAGCACTTTGGGAGGCGGAGGTAGGTAGATCACTTGAGGTCAAGAGTTCAAGACCAGTCTGACCAATACGGTGAAACCCCGTCTCTACTAAAAATACAAAAATTAACCAGGTTTGATGGCCCGCATCTGTAATCCCAGGTATTCCAGTGACTGAGGTAGGAGGATTGCTTGAATCTGGGAGGCGGAGCTTGCAGTGAATGGAGATCAGGCCTCTGCATTCCAGCTTGGGAGATTGAGTGAGACTCCATTTCAAAAAAAAAAAAAAAAGTAACTAAAAGTAAATACTTAAAAAAGATTGCAGTTCCTCAATCTTGATGAGATGTCCTTTCCATGTTTTCTCCCGTAGATAAACAAGATGTTTTTCCTTCTTTTGGGCAGTAGCTGCATATTATGAGACTTCTATAGTGTGTTATACTAATGTAATCACACCTGGATGCTTTTTGAAAAGTTTTACATAAAATACATGTCCCAAATGGACTTTCTTCTTTAATTGATTGTCTAGAATTAACATTTGGATTATGTTTGCTAAATGCATCTGCCATATCCTAAGTACTGTGATCCTTTTAGAACTATTAACAGAGGAGACTTGGGGGCATTTTATGGTTATAAGGAATAAATGATATTTATGCAAGTGTGTAAACATTAATAACTCAGGGCTTATGAGCATGCCAGGATATTTGATTACGGCCAGGGAAATGCACATTAGGTATCCTGTACAGATCTAAAAGTGATCTGGGCTATACCTTTCATTTCTGGATTTCCTTCCTCAAGCTTAAAGGGTGTTCTAATTTCATTATTATCAATCTCAAAATCATTTCACAGTTTCCTGGTAGTTGGGCGTCGTGATGACTTTTTTCCCCAGGCTCTTTGGATATGTGGCCTTGTTTGACTTGTCTTTGATTACTATATATCTGTACCCCTGTTTACTTTTGCCTGGCTGCTGATTCTCAGTGTTTCACTTTGACCCTTGATAAAGCTGTGACTCTGATTCATTTTTAGTGGGGGATTCACCTGATTGGTGGAATCTAGCCTTGCCCTGCCAGGCGGCTGCCTGGGTGTTACTTGCTGGTTGGAGCATATCCCCTGAAGGCGTTAGATGTTAGATGTTAGATGTTGGATGTTGGATGTTGGAGTCCTTGCTTCCTAGTTCCTCCTCTTTGTTTGGGGGCACCTCTTTTCTGGTCTAGTGCACTGCCTGATCTCTGTCAATTGCCATGTTCTGTATGGCAGTTTTATGGCATGCTCTTCCCCCCACAGAGGGTAGCAGCCTTTTCATAAGTTGTAGTGGGTTTTTGATACCCAGTCTCTCTTTTTTTTGTTCTTTTTTTGAGACAGGTTTTCACTCTGTCACTCAGGCTGAAAGCAGTGGCACGATCACAGCTCCCTGCAGCCTTCAACCCCGGGACTCAGGCACTCCCCCAACCTCATCCTCCCAAGTAGCTGGGATGGGACTACAGGTTTGCGCCACCATTCCTGGTTACTTTTTTAAAAGAGATTTTCGGCTGGACTCGGTGGCTCACGCTTATAATCCCAGTATTTTGGGGGGCTGAGGCGGATGGATCATGAGGTCAGGCATTCAAGACCAGCCTGATCAACATGGGGAAACTAGATCTCTACTAAAAATACAAAAATTAGCCAGGCATGGTGGCGCATGCCTGTGATCCCAGCTACCCAGGAGGCTGAGGCAGGAGAATCGCTTGAACCCAAGAGGCAGAGGTAGCAGTGAGTTGAGATTGCACCACTGCACTACAGCCTGGGTGACAGAGCAAGACTCTCTCTCTCTTTCTCTCTCTCCCTCTCTCTCTCTCTCTCTCTCTCTCTCTCTCAAAAAAAAAAAAAAAGAGATTTTTGTAGAGATGGAGGCCTCACTATGTTGCCCAGGCTAATCTTGAACTCCTGGACTCAAGTGATCTACCTTCCCCAGCCTCACAAAGTGCTGGGATTATAGGTGTGAGTTATCATGCCCAGGCTTCCCAATATCATTCTGATTTGAATTTTTCTAGAATTATTATTGTATCCTAAACATTTATAGCATTTATATTCTTTATTTTTTTATTGCTATAGTTTTAGTGACTACTGGTAATGTAGACATTAAAGATTATGTATAAAATTGCTATAGGTGCCTTTGGTTAAATTCTTTTACTAAGATTTCACTTCTAGAGAACTGAAGAATTTACCAAAGTAAAAATGGTCTAGATTTATTACTTGATTTATAAAAATGAGTATGTCACAGTTAATATTAACAATACTCTACTCTGAGGTACAGATTAGAAAAATATGCCCTTTATTTGTCACAATGAATGGAGTGACCAAATCTGTAGTTTTTCAAATCTATGACTACTATGTATTTTTCTGTACCAGGTAACTTTTTTTTTTTTTTTTGAGTCAGAGTCTTGCTCTGTCGCCCAGACTGGAGTGCAATGGTGCAATCTCAGCTCACTGCAACCTCCACCTCCTGGGTTCCAATGATTCTCGTGTCTCAGCCTCCCTAGTAGCTGGGATTATAGGCATGTGCCACCACACCCAGCTAATTTTTGTATTTCAATAAAGAAAGGGTTTCGCCATGTTGGCCAGGCTGGTCTTGAACTCCTGGCCTCAGTGATCTACCTGACTCAGCCTTCCAGAGTGCTGGGATTACAGGTGGGAGCCACATTGCCCAGCCTGTACAAAGTAACATTTATTTCTCTGTACAGGAATATATATGTGCTTGTTACAGAATTGAGTTTATCATAGTCTATCACCATGTATTTCCCATAAATCTATTAAGTTAAAATATTTGCCACTTGTCATAGTTTGGTGTGATTACATATTTATACATAAACCTATATGACTTTGGAATTCAGAGCCTGGGTGGTGGCCTGAGAGTCTGTGTGTATGAATGTGGGTGGAAAGAGTGAGGCATGGATGGTTTCTATTTTTTTCTACCGGAGTGCCATTATTCAGTTTCTTTTCTGGAGAGTCACTGTCAACACTGTTGTGGGGCTGCTCCCTGTGTGGCTCTGCCTCAGAACCCACGGAGTCGGCTACCAGACCTACTCCATCTCTGATTACAAGTCAGTGTCGTATTTGCTGGAAGTTAAGAGACAGGGCCCTGTTGATTTACCCTGTGCTTCAGCTTGCCCTTATTAGTATTTCTTGGTTCTTCCATCAGCGAGTTTGATTTCTTCACCAAAAAATAATCTTGCACAGAGTCACGATCCTCCCTGCTTTTACAAAACACTGAGCTTTGGAAAGGGAAAGGATTACTCATCACAACTCTTAAACACTAGGATAAAATGTTCCCATTTAGATCAATCAGGGGCCAATTTAATTTTCTAATGAACTTTATAATTGCTTTCCTGGTCTACTTTTAGGGACTATTATTATACGAGCTTTTCTTCTTTTTAATGTTTCTAGAAGTCAAGATTTTCATCTTTGCCAAGAATTAGAGGATATATAAACACGTGAAAAAGATGAGAAACAAAATCACAGATCATCTTGATGATGATGGTCTTACAGTTTTGCAGAAGGTTGAAAAGGCAATAGATGTAACAAATTCATGTTCTTGTTGAAATGGACAAATCAGAGGTCTAGATTGAATACACACTGTGTTTAGACTTAATAAACACCTTCAATAAACTTATTCAATTTTTTTTGAATTGACAACCTATTTTGGGGGCTGCATATACTATAGAGATGAAAGTAGGCATTTCTTTCTTTTTTTTTTTTTCTGAAATAAATACAATCTTTGGGACAAATTAGGCATTTCTTGCCCTCCTGGGCTTATACAAATCGGTATGTAATCAAATTAAGATAAGTACTGGTTGCACGAGGAAGGAAGACAGGTTGCCTTCAGAGAGTGGGGGAGTCCAGAAGTCTGCTCTAAAGAGAAGATGTTTAAAATTAAACCTGCAATGTCCATCTGAATTAAGCAGGTCGAGAGCAGGGTGAAGGCAGGCGTAGCAGCATGAATTGATATCCTGAGACAGGAAAGGGCTGGGTTTGTCACCAAGAGTAACACAAAGGTCATTGTGCTGGAGCACACTGAGGAGGGTGAATGTTCCAAGACAAGGCTTGGCATAACGTAGGAGAGGTCAGATGATTCAGGGCCTTATAAACCATGTTAATTTAGTTGTTCCAAAGTTCAGAGAGTTGATTAGAAGGAATAAGAAGAAAATTTAGGAGATGGTGTCAGGTCATTGGCTTTAGGTTGGAGGCAAGAGATGACAGTGGCTTGAACTGACGGTTATGGTAGAACAGAAGAGATGTGGATGGACTTGAGCTCTGTTTAGGAATTAGAACCAACAGAAGTTGACAGAGGGGTTAGATTGTGGTATTAGAAGAAAAGAGTCATTTCAGCATCCTGGCATGAACAAGTGAGTGGATGAAGGTGTTTTCCCATAGTTAGTAAAGACTAGAGGCAGAATAGATTTGAGAGAGCAGCAACAGTTTAGTTTTTTGATGTGTGAAGGTTGAAATGAGTCTGTGAGCTATCTTGGAGATGTCAAGTAGGTGGTTAGATGCATAGTATTTATCTCTTGCTGCATAATAAATTATTATGAAACTTAGCAGCAAATCTATATTAGTTTTATTGCTCTGTAACAAGTCACTCCAACATTTGGTGGTTTCAAACAACAAATATTTATTATCTCATGCAGTTTATTTGGCTAGGAATTTGGGAGTGGCTTAGCTAGGGGTGATTCTGGTCCAGGGTCTGTCATGAGATTGTTGTTACTCAAGATGTTGGCCAGTGATTCCATCATCTGAAGCTTGATCGAGACTGGAGGATCTGATTCCAGGATGGCTTATGTACATAGCTTTTGGCAGAAGGTCTCAACTCTTGCTGGCTCTTGGTGGAAGGCCACAGTTTCTCCCCACGCAGACCTCTCTCTAGGGCTGCTCAAGTGTCTTCATGACATGGCACCGAGCTTCTCCTAGAGTGAGAGATATGAGAGAATGAAAGGGGGAAGCTGTAATACCTTTACTCTCAGAAGCCCTGCACCATCACTTCTGCCATATTCTATTCAGGATTAAGCCCCCCTGCTGTTGGAATGGTGAGGCACCAAATAATTTGTGAATGTATTTTAAAACCACCACACATGATTTTGTAATTCAGAAGAAAGGTTTGGGCTGGAAGTCAGACATCAGGAGTCTTGCCCATAGATGTTGTGGACTGAGTAGATGCATGACCACTTAGTAAAAGTGTAAAGAGGTCCAAGACAGATCCTTCAGGAAATCTGACTTGTAGAGGATCTGCTGTGCAGGAGTGGAGGAGAAGGAAGCAATGGCATCTGGGAAGATAAGAAGAATTTTTCAGGCATGCGTGTTCTTCTCTGTGGAAGCCTACTGGAATGTTTATTTGACTTTCATTTTTAAGAATTTGTTCTCTAAATGAATGAAGAATGAATAAATAAATGTCATGTATATGTACAAAATGTTCTAAGTATGATTATTGTTGAAATGCTTATAAAATGAAGAATGGAAATCAGCATTAAGAATGTATAATAACAAGGTGGGAGGTATTGGTAAAAAATTATTTAATGTCCAGACAATGAAATGTCTATGAAGCATTAAAAATGATATTATTAAGGAATGTGCATTGTAATAAAACATATGATGTATTTTAAATAAATATAGAATACTACATAAGGGGAGGCTGTGTCTGGCTCCCGCTCTCACAGCCATTGCAGTACATTGAGCTCCATCGAGATGGCTTTGGGGCAAGTGAGAGCCGGATAGGCACTGGGCGACTCTGTGCCTCGCTGAGGAAAAATAATCAGACATGGCCAAAGGAGATCCTAAGAAGCTGAGAGGCAAAATGTCATCCTATGCACTTTTTGTGCAAAGTTGTCATGAGGAGCCTAAGAAGCATCATCCAGATGCTTCAGCCAGCTTCTCAGAGTTTTCTAAGAAGCGCTCAGAGAGGTGGAAGACCATGTCTGCTAAAGAGAAAGGAAAATCTGAAGCTATGGCAAAGGCAGACAAGGCCTGTTATGAAAGAGAAATGAAGGCCGGGAGCAGTGGCTCACACCTGTAATCCTAGCACTTTGGGAGGCTGAGGTGGGCGAATCATGAGGTGAAGAGATCAAGACCATCCTGGCCAACATGGTGAAACCCTGTCTGTACTAAAAATATAAAAATAAGCTGGGGCATAATGGCGCATGCCTGTAGTCCCAGCTACTCGGGAGGCTGAGACAAGAGAATCGTTTGAACCCAGGAGGCTTTTGCAGTGAGCTGAGACTGCACCACTGCACTCTAGCCTGGCGACAGAGTAAGACTCCGTCTCAAAAAAAAAAGAGAGAGAGAGAAAGAAGAATGAAAACCTATATCCCTCCTAAAGGGGAGACAAAAAAAGAAGTTCAAGGATCCAAATGCTCCCAAGAGGTTTCCTTTGGCCTTTTTCCTATTCTGCTCTGAGTATTACCCGAAAATCAAAGGAGAACATCCTGGCTTGTCCATTGGTGATGTTGCAAAGAAACTGGGGGAGATGTGGAGTAACGCTGCTGCAGGTGACAAGCAGCCTTATGAAAAGAAGGCTGCGAAGCTGAGAGAAAAATATGAAAAGGATCTTGCCGCATATGGAGCTAAAGGAAAGTCTGATGCAGCAAAAAAGGGATTTGTGAAGTCTGAAAAAAAGCAAGAAAAAGAAGGCAGAGGAGAAGATGAGGAAGATGAAGAGGAGGAGGAAGATGAAGATGAAGAAGATGATGATGATGAAAAGTTGGTTCTAGTGCAGTTTTTTTTTCCTTTTATTTATTTGCTTTTTTGAGATGGAGTCTTGCTCTGTCACCTAGGCTGGAGTACAGTAGCATGATCTCGGCTCACTGCAACCTCTGCCTCCCGGGTTCAAGCAATTCTCCTGCCTCAACCTCCTGAGTAGCTGAGATTACAGGCACCTGCCACCATGCCAGGTTTATTTTTGTATTTTTAGTAGAGACAGGGTTTCTTCATGTCAGTCAGGCTGGTTTCAAACTCCTGACCTCGTGATCCACCTGCCTTGGCCTCCCAAAGTGCTGGGATTATAGGCGTGAGCCACCACACCCAACCTTTTTTCTTGTCTATAAAGCATTTAATGCCCCTGTGCACAACTCACTCCTTTTAAAGAAAAAAAAATTGAAGTGTAAGGCTATGTAAGTTTGGTTTTTAAACCGTACAATGTCTTTTTTGTGTGTGTAGTTAACACATTACCGAATGTATCTTTAGATAGCCCTGTCCTGCTGGTATTTTCAGTAGCCACTAGCCTTGCCTTGTGCAGTATGGGGTTTGTAAATTTGCAAGGAAATTTAAATCAGGTTCTTGTTAGTGCACAGCACAGATTAGTTATCTATGGGGATGGTAGGTTTTTCATTTCAGTTGTCTCTGATGCAGCTTATATGAAATAATTGTTGTTCTGTTAACTGAATACTACTCTGTAATTGCCAAAAAAAAAAAAAAAGAGTTGCAGCTGTTTTGTTGAAATTCTGAATGCTTCTAAGTAAATACAATTTTTTTAAAATTAAAAATTGCTATGTAAGGAAGGAGCAGACGAAAGTGTCTAGGACGTGTATATGAACCTGTTAATACTGGTTTTCTCTGGGCAGAGGGAAAGTGGGTGATTTAAATTTCCTTCTTTTGGTTTGTCTAAATCTTCCTTCATAAATGTGAATTGCTTTTGTAATAAAAATGTTTGAAAATATCTCCTCCCAAAATAAAGAAAAATAATGGAAATAATGATACTTGAAATTCAACTGAGGGGCCTGGCATGGTGGCTCATGCTCGCAACCCCAGCACCTTGAGAGGCCGAGGTGGGAGGATTGCTTGAGGTAAGGAGTTTGAGACCAGCCTGGGCAATATAGCAAGATTCCATCTCTAAAATATATATATATTTAAATTAGCTGGGCTTGGAGGCTCATGCCTATAGTCTCAACTATTCAGGAGGCTGAGATGGGAGGACTGCTTGAGCCCATGTCGAAGCTGCAGTGAGCTATGATTGTGTCATTGCACTCTAGTCTGGAGCCTCAAACAAGAACAACAACAACAAACAAAACTTGACTGAGAAAAATTAAGGTACAAAATTTGGCTCCAAACTTCCTGGCAGCCAAGACAAAGTGGGATGAAGATGATCTCTAATCTTTGTCAAGACAGCCTGCTTTATTCCTGGTCCCCAGAGTGAGCAGAAGTGATGCACCTTGTCCTCTAAAGCAATTTCTTTCTTTCTCTTTTATTCTTTTGAAGTATTTCTTTTTAAACTTCTAAGTTCAGGGGTACATGTGCAGGTTTGTTATGTAGGTAAATATGTGTCACGATGGTTTGTTTACAGATTATTTAATCATCCAGGTATTAAGCCTAGTATCCATTAGTTACTTTTCCTGATCATTTCCCTTCTCCCAGCCTCTACCCTCTGACAGGCCCCAGTGTATGTTATTCCCTGCTATGTGTCTGTGTGTTCTCACCATGTGGCTTCCACTTAAAAGTGAGAAATGCAGTATTTGCCTTTCTGCTCCTGTGTTAGTTTGCTAAGGAAAATGGCCTCCAGCTCCATCCATGTCCCTGCAAATGACATGATTGCATTCTTTTTTATGGTTGCATAGTATTCCATGGTGTATATGTACCACATTCTCTTTCTCCAGTTTATCACTGATGGGCATTTAGGGTGATTCCATGTCTTTGTTACCATGGGTAGTGCTGCAGTGAACATATGTGTGCATGTGTCTTTGTAACAGAACAATTTAAATTCGTTTGGTTATATACCCTCATATGGTTTGGCTGTGTCCCCACCCAAATCTCATTCCCATGTGTTATGGGAGGGACCTAATGGAAGGTCATGGAATCATGGGGACAAGTCTTTTCTGTGCTGTTCTCATGATAGTGAATAAGTCTCATCAGTTCTGATGGTTTTATAAAGAGGCATTTCCCTGTACAAGCTCTCTCTTTTCCTGCTGCCATCCATGTAAGATGTGACTTGCTTCTCTTTGCTTTCTGCTGTGATTGTGAGGCCTCCTCAGCCACATGGAACTCTAAATCCATTAAACCTCTTTCTTTTGTAAATCACCCAGTCTTGAGTATGTCTTTATCAGCAGTGAGAAACAGACGAATACATACCCAGTAATGGGATTGCTGGGCCAAATAGTATTTCTATCTTTAGGTCTTTGATGAGGAATTGCTGTGTTGTGTTCCACAATGTTTAAACTAATTTGCACTCTCACTAACATTGTATAAAGCATTTCTTTTTTTCCCCACAACTAAAATCTGTTATTTTTTGGCTTTTTAATAACAGCAATTCTGACTGATGTGAAATGCTATGTCATTGTGGTTTTGGTTTGCATTTCTCTGATGATAAGAGATGTTGAGCTTTTTTTAACATGCTTGTTGGCCACATATATGTCTTCTTTTGTTTAAAGCAATTTCCTATAAACTACAGAGATGTTCTAAATCTTGGGGGAAATGGAGGGCATACTTTTAAATGTAGGTTCTGTGAAGGCAGTTGTGCAGTCACAGGGTGGATTCTTACATATGACTTAGGTAAGCTTTGTGATTATTTGGTCTAACAAAGTAGTAAAATTTTTAGTATCCTGAGAATACAGTGGTTGATATTCTCGTAGACCAGTTTTCCTTCACATCTCTGGATGACTGTCCCCCACCCGATTCCTTAAGCCTGGCTGGCGTCAAGGAGTCTGTATTCCAAGACAGTTCTCCAGGGGATTCTGATGTTTAGCTATATCTGGGAATTTGTGCAGTCTACTATTCTTTTTGACCATGATGACAGTTGGGCTTTATTGAGAATTAACCATGTGCCTCTTGCCACATACTGATTATTATCTTTAATTCTCACAACAATTATTTAAGGGTTGTAATTTTATCCCCTTTGTATATAAGAGGAAAATAAATCATTCAAGGCCTAAAGCAGTCAAAAAGCAGCTGAGTACAGTAGCTGGGAGCTGGGTTTTACTTATAAGACTGTTGGGATTAAATGAGATAATGTGTACAAAGTTGTTACCCTATGTCTGGCACATAGAAAGCATTTAATAAATGTCAGTTTCATTGTGAGAAAACATGAGTTATGGATGGAGGCTCTGATAGCATCCTCAATGCATCTATCTCACTATTCCTGTCATCTGTCCTTCAGTATTATGTCTTCGATCAAAGTTATAGGATGTGTGACTAGGGACTGTTGCATTTCAGGCTTATTTTATTTTAGTTTCTTTTATGAGACAGGGTCTCACTCTGTCACCCAGGCTGGAGTGCAGTGGTGTGATCATGACTCACTGCAGCCTCAAACTCCTGGGTTCAAGCAATCCTCCCACCCCACCCTTCCAAGCCATCATGCACAGCTAATTTTTGTACTTGTTGTAGAAACAAGGTTTTGCCATTTTGCCCATTTTGCTGGTCTTAAACTCCTGGGCTCAAGCGATCCACTCACTTTGGCCTCCCAAAGTTCTGGAATTATAGACGTGAGTTACTGCACCCCGTCCATTTCAGCCTTATTAACATCCCTTTTACAGAGCTGGAACATCTAACTCCAACTTATAGACCAGAAATATTCCTGAATTTCCTTCCTCAGACTTATCTCAGTGGTGCCAGATTGAGTTAGGATTGAGTTTGTCTGCAAGTAAGACAAACCCTTTTATTATAGATTAACTAAGAAAGAACTCATTTTTCTCCTGTAAGCTTCAGTCTGTAGGTGGGCAACCCAGGACTGGTTACCTGCCAGGGAAATTGGCAGCTTCTGTCTCCCTGGAGGAAGCAGAAAGACCCAGGGAAAGATGTGCATGCCAGCCAAGTCTGTTAATTTTTATCCAGAAAATAATAGTTCTTCTGGGTCTTCCACCTAATATACTTCTGTCCACCTCCGGATAGAATTGGGCCAAATGGTTATCTCTAGTTGCTAGGTGAGGTGAATATTTTAACTGGCCACCTTGCTACAGGGGAAAAAAAAATGAGATTATCTTGTAAGTGAGAAGGGGAAAAGGATGCTTGAGTAGGCAACTAGCAGTATCTACCACAGTTCACAGTGAGTTCCAGCAAATGGTTCTCTCTCTCTCTCTCTTTTTTGGAGATGGAGTCTCAGTCTGTTGCCCAGGCTGGAGGGCAGTGGCATCATGATCTCGGCTTACTGCAACTTCTGCCTTTCGGGTTCAAGTGATTCTCCTGTCTCAGCCTTCTGAGTAACTGGGACTATAAAAGCATGCCACCACGCATGGCTAATTTTTGTATTTTTAGTAGAGACGGGGTTTCACTCTATTGGTCAAGCTGGTCTCAAACTTCTGACCGTGTGATTCACCTGCCTTGGCCTCTTAAAGTGCTGGGGTTATAGGTGTGAGCCACCATGCCCAGCCATAGTGTTCTCTCTTAAAAATGATGTCTAGAGGCATAGTATTAGTGAAAACAATTCTGATTCTGGAATTCAGGTTACCTGTAATTATATTCTGAAAGAATGATAGGTTGAAAATACGAGTTTTAAAAGACAAAATTGGAAACAAGTATGATTTCTCCATTTGTCTTATTGTGAAATATAGAAGTCGAGATAAATTAATCTCTCTTGAAAAAAATCACACTGAAGTGGACATAAAAATGTTTATTGCATCTGTTTTTTTCTCTGTGTTTTATTTCAGTATAATATAGATAACATAAAATTTATTATTTTAGCCATTTTAAGTGTACGTACATTTTGTTATATAACCATCACTACCATCCTTCTCCCGAATTCTTTTTTTTCTTCTTTTTTGAGATGGAGTCTCACTGTACTGCCAGGCTGGAGTGCAATGGCGTGATCTTGGCTTACTGTAACTTCTGCCTCCCAGGTTCAAGTGATTCTCCTGCCTCAGCCTCCCGAGTAGCTGGGACTACAGGCATGTAGTTAGCCACCATGCCTGGCTAATATTTGGTACTTTTAGTAGAGACAGGGTTTCACTGTGTTAGCCAGGATGGTCTCAATCTCCTTACCTCATGATCTGCTCGCCTCCAAAAGTTCTGGGATTACAGGCGTGAACCACTGAGCCCAACCTCCCGAATTCTTTTCTTGGTGAACAACTGAAAATATATACCCATTAAACCAGGGGTCCTCAAACCCCAGGCCATGGATCGCTGGTCTGTGGCATGTTAGGAGCTGGGCCACACAGGAGGAGGTGAGCAGTGGGTGATTAAGCATTACCGCTTGAGCTCTGCCTCCTGTCAGATCAACAGTGGCATTAGATTCTCATAGGAACACAAACCCTATTGTGAACTGTGCTTGTGAGGGATCTAGGTTGTACACTCCTTATTAGAATCTAACTAATGGTGATCTGCAGTGAAACAGTTTCATCCCGAAACCACTCCCCCACTTCCCTACTTCCCCGCCACTGGCTCTGTCCGTGGAAAAACTGTTGTCCACAAAACTGATCCCTGGTGCCGAAAAAGTTAGGGAGCATTGCATTAAACTCCTCACTCCCCTCTCCTCCTAGCCCTTGGCAACCATCATTTTACTGTCACTATTCTAAGTACCTCATGTAAGTGGAATCATACTGTAGTTTTCTTCATGTGACTGGTGTGTCACTTAGCATACTCTCCTCAATTGTTCATCCATGTTGTAGCATGTGTCAGAATTTCCCTTCTCTTCAAGGCTGGTTATTATTCCGTTATGTATATACCACAAATTGATCTGTTGATGAACACTCCGGTTGCTTCCATCTTTTAGTTTTTGTGAATAGTGTTCCTATTAACATGGGTATACATATACCTCTTCTGAGATTCTGCTTTCAGTTCTTTTGGTTTTATCTTGCATATGCTTTTTACTCAGATCCCATTTCTCCTTGGCATAACCCTAGGTAATGGCAGCTAGCTTACTCTTGTCTTAAGGGAAATGCTAAGGTTTTGAAGAAAGCTATTTCATCCACATCTTTTTGTTTTGATTCATTCTTGCTGAACTCCAAGAAAATTTGTGATCATGAGTTTTGTTTGATTCAGTCCGTCAGCTCAGGGAAGAGACTAATTCTAGTGTTCCCAAAAGATGCCATTGCATTGCTGCAATGCAGAAAAACACTAGGGTGTTTTTGGGGTGTAATTGGGAAGGAAACAAGAAAGAAAACAGAGAACATTATCCTTCTGCAAAGCCGTGTTGACTGTCCTCATGGATTACGATCTGAGATTCTGCTCTCCTACTTAAATGATTTAACAGTGGAAGGTGTTCTAGTGAAGGAAACCCAAGTCCTGGAGGAAATGCATTTGTTGCTTTTGTGAAACTGACTAAAGCGACCAGTACTCTTCAGTCTAAAAGGATGAAAGTGGAAAGAAGACATACTTACCAGCTATAAGCTTAATTTTCTCAGAAAAGCAAACATAAACTTACTCTTCCAGTCTTCAACAGTGATCCTAATTCTGGACTTTTTGATGCTTAAAAGACCAGCAGATGTTCAAGACAAGTAAGAGGAAGAGCTATTTTACACTGAAGATTGTTAGCGACTTTGAGGTACCCAGTGATGGTACAGACTGAATTTACGGATTTTTTTTTTTTAAAGGCAAATAAATGTGAGACTCATAGTAGACTATTAAATAAAGATAGTGCTGATTTGGGGCAAAACCCTAAATTTTTTTTTTTTTTTTTTTTTTTTTTTTTTTTTGAGACCGAGTCTTGCTCTTCTGCTCAGGCTTGAGTGCAGTGACGTGATCTTGGCTTACTGCAACCTTTGTTTCCTAAGTTCTAGCCATTCGATTGCCTCATCCTCCTGAGCAGCTGGGATAACAAGCGCATGCCACCATGCCTGGCTAATTTTTGTATTTTTAGTGAGACGACGTTTCACCATGTTGGCCAGGCTGGCCTTGAACTCTTGACTTCAGGTGATCCACCTGCCTTGGCCTCCCAAAGTGCTGGGATTACAGGCATGAGACACTGTGCCCAGCCCAGAACCCCAATTTTCAACAGTGACAAAAAGTTAACATGATGATCAGCAAAGAGAAGGGCCTGTCAATAAGGTTTCTTACACTTTTACTCAGACAGCGGATTTTATCTGTTTCCCTTGTCCAACCCTACCTGAATAAGGTTTTTAATTAAAAGATGCATTAGTGAGGCTGGGAGCAATGGCTCATGCCTGTAATCTCCGTACTTTGTGTGGTATAGGCGGGTGGATTGCTTGAGGGTGTGCTTTATGGGTCAGTGTTTTAAATGTGAGGTCCATGGGAAGAAATTTTTAGCTCTGATTTTGAAGGGGAATGAGATGTTCCTTCCTGACTTGTTTTTCCCACTTACTATAAATATTTATCTTGGACAAAGGATTACATTTTAGCAGACGTGCAGTCTTATAAATTTAATTATTAAAATGACTCTTCTTCCTTTTTCTATGATCTCACATTTTGTTTTTAACTTGCCATGGCAGATATTAAAACACTCCAAATAAAGACAAAAAAACTCAATAAAAAAATCCAAAAACCACTTCCCGAAATACTCTATTTTTTCTTATTTAAAAATGCTATTTATGGTAGTAGTTGGCATTTCATCAAAGTACATAAGCAAAGGACAGATATGCCTCATTTTTTCCCAGGTTTCTACTCTTTTTCTGAAAGTAAGTAAAATATTAGGCCTTGGGGAAAGTTTCTAGGTAGTTTGGTGTGATCTGTTGGTAGCTTTTGGTTTTGTCTTAATTACCTATTTTTTTCCTTCTCAGTTTATTTATTTTTTTTTGAGATGGAGTCTCACTCATTTTGTCACCCAGTCTGGAGTGCAGTGACGTGATCTCGGCTCACTGCAACCTCCACCTCCTGGGTTTAAGCAATTCTCCTGCCTCGGCCTTCTGAGTAGTGGAAATTACAGGCGCTCACCACCATGCCTAGCTAATTTTTGTGTTTTTAGAAGAGATGGCGTTTCACCATATTGTCCAGGTCTTGAACTCCTGACCTTAAGTGATCTACCCATCTTGGCTTCCCAAAGTGCTGGGATTACAGGCCTGAGCCACTGCGCCCGACCTTCTTCCCATTTTAATAACTATATTGTCTTAAGACACTTGAATTTGTTGCAAAAGGAGGTGCATTTTAAATGATTCAGCTCCCTTTTCCACAGTGTTTCTGTAGTGAATAGACTGGAAGTGGGGAAGAAAGTGAGCTCCATAAACACAGTTATTTTCCATTTGGCTAATTCTCTCTGAAGAAAGTATTAGCACTCTTTCGCACTTCCAAGTGGAAAAGTCACTGAGCAGGCAGGTGCAAATAAAGCAATGTACCTTGGCAAGTTTCACTTTTAGAAATATGTGGGCTTTATCCAGTTTAGGAGCTTAGCTCCTGATGCCTTTCTCTCTCCCATCGTTTGGGATTTGGGAGCCCTTTTTGGTTTTGGGTGAATGTTGGCATCTATAGTATCTCCTTCCTCCCATATCCTTCCTGTCTGCATGTAATTACAGATAGGCAGAAGTCGCCCTTATTCTCACCATTCTCCACCAAAGTAGACAGACCCGCAGACAGACAGACCTTGTGTTAGCCAAGTTTATTTTTTTGGTTGACAAATTCTGTTCCTTTCCTACTTGTCCTCATTAAAGTGAAGAAAAATACAGCTCTTACAAGATGGGTACATTAAAGAAAAAAATGTTACAGAAAGTATTACGTATTTATTGAAAACAGAAAATATGGCTAACAATAGAACATAAGAGTCTCTCAGAATCTTCTAACTTACAGACACAGTGCTAATATTTTGGCTCCTGGCTTTCTGTCATATGTACACATATGTATAAATGAAGCACTGTGTATATTCTTTAATGACTTGCTTTATTATCCTTTAATACATTGTGAAAATCCTTCAATTTTTCGTCTTTACATATTCATTATAAATACCTTAAAATGACCTAAGCCATCAAGATCTCTCGATGATTATAATTGATAGCAACATAGTTTATACTTGAAAATTGCATAAAGAGCAGATTTTAAGTGCTGTCATTACAAATAAATGGTAAATATGTGAGACAAAAGACTAATACATAAACTTTTGTCGCTTAAGAGCCATAGAGTCTAATTGAGAATAGAATGGGAGGCAGGAGGTCTCCCCAAGTCCCAGCAGCGACCTTCTCTCTTCAATTCAGTACCTACTGCATCCTCCTCCTTTCTAGTCTCATTACTCCTCTAGGCTCTCTGATGTCTAGAACAGGCAATTTAATAAGCCCAGACTGGCTTACTTTCCTCCAGCGTCCCTCCCCATGAGTCCATTTTTCATGTTAATCTCACTAAAGCACCCTTCTGATCATGTCACGCTCTTGCTCAGGAAAAGCCAGTGGCCCACATTGCCTGCTCATTTAACCCCTTGCTGTGGTCTTCAAAGTCCTCTGCCATTTAACTGCAGCCTGTTTCCAAAATTCAGTGGCATCACAAGTCTGATCACAAACTATCCAGCCAAAGGAACCTCCTCACGGTTGTGTCCGCATCATGTTTTTAGGACTTTGCTGCAGCTGTTCTCTCTCCTACAGATGCCTTTTCTAACCATTTTTACTTATCTCAAATCATAGTAATTCAAGGCCTAGCTCAAATACAACCTGTTCCTCAAGTGTTTCCTTGATCCCCTTCTCATGCCCATCAAGAAGTATTTTTCTATGAATTTATGAATGTATCCTTACCTGATATATTAGTTATAATTTTCTGTTATCTTAGTCCCTTCCCTGCCCACCTCAGGCCACTGGACCATAACTTCCTTGAAAGCAACATCTGGATCTCTTTTGGGAGTAACATACAGTAGATGCTCTGTAAATGTTACTAATTCTTTGTACGATGCTTTTCACGAATAGTTGTACAACTACTTTTCACTAAATGACTAGAAAATACAAAACTTAAAACAACAAACATAACAAAGAGTTGGAAATATTCCCAGTTCTTTCTTTTCTTTGACACAAGGTCTTGCTCAGCCACCTAGGCTGGAATGCAGTGGTGCATTCATGATTCCCTGCAGCCTCCAACTCTTGGGCTCAAGCAATCCTCACACTTCAGCCTCCTAAATAGGTGGTACTACAGGCATGTACTGCCACACCTGGCTACTTGTTTTGATTTTTTTGTGACAGAATCTCCCTATGTTACTCAGGCTGATCTTGAACTCCTGGGCTCAAGAGATCCTCCCTCCATGGCCTCCTAAAGGGCTGAGATTATAGGTATGAGCGACTTACCTGGCCTCAGTTCTTTTATGTCCATTCGTTGGACAAGAAGTCTTACAAAATGACCTAAGCCAATTTGATGAGGCATAATTATAATTTTTGCTTTATTTTGATTGGTAATATTAGCTCCCAGTGCCACTGTCCTACTGTAAGGGTCATAATAAAGGCAAATTTCAGACCAGACCTTGCCATGAACATTGGCATTCATTAAGCAATTATTATTAGCAAGTAGGCTCGAAAAACAGTTCATGCAGCCTCTATTGTAAAGTTGGTAAGCTCCAGCTCTGTGTCCTTTTGAAGGTCATAGTTAAAGTAAATGCAACAACATTCTAGAGCTGTGTAGTTCAGTGCATTGGCTGCTGAGTTCCTGAACTGTAGCTAGTCTGAATTGAGGTGATGCTGTAAATGTAAAATACACACTGGATTTCAAAGGCTCAGTAAGAAAAAAAGACTATAAAATATCTTTTCAAGATGTTTAAAAAGGTTTAGTGTATGCTGAAATGATACTGTCTTGGTGATATTGGGTTAAATAGCATATATTACTAAAAATTCATTTTACTTGTTTTTTAAAGTAGCTGGTATAAATTTTAAAATTTTGTATGTGATGTGCATTTGTTTTTATTAGATAATGCTGTCTGAGGGAGAGGATTTAGTCTTATAATCACCAACAGATAACTAAAGTCCTCCAGCCAATGGCCAAACATATGACCTTTAGGGATCTGGCTCCCCAGATGCCCAGACTTACTAGATTTTTATATCCTGTTTAATCAATGGTGGGGCATGTCTAGAAAATATCTGACCAATCCTTGTTCATTGAATGACACTGAACTCACCAGTGGAAGGATATTTCTAATATTCCAATTATGACAATTATTAAGTCACAATAGAAGCACATTTCTCACATTTGTTAGATTAATTAGTCTCTGTTGTTGATTAAAATAAAGATAACTGATGCCTTTGTAGTGGTCCACTCTGGAGTTCAGCATTTCTGATTAAATCACAACTGAACTTCTCTGGAATGTTGTCCTGGGTTGGGACAAACGTGAGCCTCCAGTGTGGTTTGCACACTGGTTTATGTGTGTCTTACTCTGACCATGGCAAGATTTTCTGGTGGTTAAGGCACCCAAGACAGCATCCTAGCTGTCTCCTTTTTTGGCTTTCCTTTCATAATTCCTCTTTTCCACTTTATAAAAGAAAGTCATACCTCTCACTCTCCCCGAATTTTACTGTGCTGCATTGCTCTGAGGCATCAAACAAGAGGACAATTTAAGAATGCAAAACAAAGAGTACTCCTTTAAAAAATTTTTAAATGGCTCGTGCCTTATTGCATCCAGGGCAAGGCTTTGTGTCCAGCTGCTGTCTATCCATCCATCCATCCATTCATCCATCCATCCATCCCTCTATCTTTGAGAATTCTGAAGTGAGATGTTATTTGCAAACACCTGTAACATGGTTTTAAAATCCAAAACCAAGTCAGACTACCCTTGTCAGAAAATAAATCTGCTTTGGCTGATTAATTTGACAGTGAGGACTAGTTTTGCCAATTAGGTACCAGAGGAGGCATTTTCTATTCATTGAATGAGATAAATTTCAACTCCTTAACACTATGCTAGAAATTACATCTTTTTAACGATTTAAATTTATGGTAAACATCAGTTGTCAACTTAAAAATGTGCATGTGCAAATTCTTTTAGAAGTTTATGAGCAAGAATGTTTGAAGATACTTACTTAAAACTAGTTTAACACAAGCATATTACGCTTTGTCTGTTGAAATCCTCTAAAGTATATTATAGACGTTATATAGGAAGGTTTAAGAAGAGAAAGAAAAGATGCAAAAAGACAATCCAGAAGAGAAATGGTAGAAAGAGACCCATGCAGTGCTTGGATTGCTGCAGGGGGCCCAGACTGGTGCAGCCAGGCAGGCTTTGTGGCTGAGAATTCCAAAATGGCTGCCTGTGTCACGACCGGTCCAGAGAAGGGTGTTAAAAAAGAATATTCAGTGATGGAGGGAGTTTTGAATGTTCAGAAAAGTAGAACAGGCAGAAGGAGGTGGGTTCTGAAAACGAAGAGGGAAAAAGAGGGGGAGAGTCTTAGCCCCAAATATTCTCCAAATGATGGGGTGTAGTAAAGAATGCTTGGCAGCTCTGTTTGAGGGGATGTTCACTGTGGCCCTTAAGGTTATCTAAACTTTTGCAGGTGTCTAATCCTGATGAGCTGGAGACACTTTCTCTTTGACCCATGAGTTTCTTATGGTTGCATTGTTTTTTAATGCTACCTAGGGACTCTCTTGTCTAGCAGAATTGAAAGACCAGTGCTTAAGCTTATGTGGGTTTTTGTTGCCTGGGTCTTGTCTATCTCAAGGTGTTGTATGGGCCCCGACACACAGAGGACTAAGTTGAAGTAAGGAAGCAAGACAAACTGTATTGCTAGTCGTTTTGATTCACTGGATTGTTGGCTTCAGAATGTTATAATTGGCTTTTACAATGCTCATTCACTGCTTGATGCTTTTCAATTTATTATTGAATTATCATATATAGGAATATATATGTGTATTAGTCTTTTTTTTTTTTTTTGCTAGTAATAAAGACATACCAGAGACTGGGTGATTTATAAAGAAAAAGATGTTTATTGGACTCACAGTTCCACGTGGCTGGGCAGGTCTCACAATTATGGTGGAAGATGAAAGGAGAGCAAAGGGTTGTCTTTCATGGCAGCAGGCACGAGAGAATAAGAGCATAATGAAAGGGGAAACCCCTTATAAAACCATCAGATCTCATGAGACTTATTCATAAGACTTACCATAAGAACTGTATGGGAGGAACCACCCCCATCCTTCCATTATCTCCCATGGGGTTTCTTCCATTACACATGGGAATTATGGGAGTTACAGTTCAAAATGGGATTTGGGTGAGGACACAGACAAACCATATCAATATGTATTATTTCACAATGTAGTTTTTATTTGACTATGATGACCCAGTGTCATGATCCTAGGAGACACATGACATACAGTGAAATGTTTCCAATATTAGCTCTATAGAAAATCATAGCATTTCTGCATGGGCATAGAGGGAGATATTTGGGTACTTAAAGTATTGTTCTCTTTTTCTTTGGATATTTTCTCCATTATTTTGTTTGAAAATTGCTGTTTCTTGGATATTACATTGTTTCATTCTATAAATTTATAAGGAATATCTGTCATTACATGGGGAACATAATAAAAGAAGTAAAGTAATTAAAATGAGAAAAATATTATTTGAATACTTAGCAGTCTTGCAAGGACATATTTTTGTTGCTATTTTGACAAGTAGAACTTGTGAGAAAGTCTGAAGGTTAAGTCACTGGAATGGTTTTTACATTCAAAATATTTTCCCCACTTTTTTTTCAGGCTTATACATCTAGAATTATATGTTAATGAAATAGTTGTTTTTTCTTGCGATTTTTGTAGACTGTAGAACATAATAGATGTTTATTTGATAATAGAAGAATTTAGTTTTGTAGAAATTTTCTTTTATAAGTTAGTTTAGCCCTGTGTCAATCAATTTAAAAAATAGTTTTCTCTTTTCTCTTCATGACAGTGACCCATATAGCTATGACTAATTCAGTCTCCTAAATAATCTCTCCTTGTTCTATGACATTTCAAGCAATTTTAATGAAAATATTCATTCCAGGACAAAAAATCCAAAGTGAAGTGTTTATATGTAAGGTTTGCAGTCTCTAGCTCCATAAATGGAATCTGTTTTTCTGCATTTGCAACACGTATAATATGGTTGATAGAAAAGATGGTGAGTTTTTTTTTTTCAAAATATATTTCTAGAGGAAAAATGTCAAATAGTGTTAGATGCCTGTTAAATCTTAGAAACAGTCTTTCAGGTTAAGTTTAGCAGCTCTAGAAAGCAAAAGTAGTAAAACATTAAAGCTTGAGTTTGTTGAAAAGAAAATAGGTTAAGAAGTAAATAAATTTAGATGTTGGTCAGGAATTAATGGTTACATTTAATTCTGAAAATAATTCTTTCAAGAGTAGACCAATTATTTGGCAATATTGCATGGATTAAATGTGAAAAAAGCAATTTCTGAACCCCAGCTACTGGGGTTAAGGTTTGCATGCTGTTAAACTTGAACTCATTCAGGAAGTCTTCAGGATGTCTCTAAGTTGGGGGTTTTGTTTGGTAGTTTCTATGTTTTTAAAAGTCAGCCTTAAACTAGGGCGACTATACATTTTTTTAAAAAAGGAAAGTAACAAATGTTAGTGAGGATATGGAGAAATTGGAACTCTCACGCATTATGGTGAAAGTATAAATGATGCAGCCACTATGGGAAATAGTTTATTGGTTCCTCAAAAATTGAAACATGGAATTACCATGTATTAACCTAACAATTTCACTCCTACATCTATATCCAAAGGAACTGAAATTGGGAACTGAAACAGATACTTGTACACCAGTGTTCACTGCAGCATGGCACTTAATAGTCAAAAAGTGATCAGCTAGTGTTTGTCTTTAGAGTAATAGATAAAGAAACTGTAGATTATACATGCAATGCAAAACTTTTTACCCTTAAAAAAGAATGCACTTCCAATACAAGCTACAACATGGATGTTGTGTACATTACATAATGTTGAAAACATTGTGCTAAGTGAAATAAACCAGACCCAAAAGGACAAATATTGTATGATTCCAATACTTTAGATATAACATATCTAAAATAGGCAAATGCATAGAGACTGAAAGTAGATTAGCTACTACCAGGGGTTGGCAGGAGTAGGGACATATTGCTTAGTGATTGCAGGGTTTCTGTTTAGTGTGATGAAAAAGTTTTGGGAATAGATAATGGTTATGGTTGTATAACATTGTAGATATAACTAATGCCACTGAACTGTATGATTTAAAATGGCTAAAATCATAAATGTTGTTATATATTTTTTACCACAATTAAAAAATCTATTAGTATGCCAAAAATGATTGAATTATAAACTTTAAATGGATGAATTATATTAAAGGTGAATTTAAATGGGTAAATTGTATGGCAGGTGAGTTGTATGGTAGGTGTATGGGTGAATTGTATGGTAGGTGAATTTTATACCTCCATAAAATAGTTTTTAAAAAAGAGGCAGTCTTGTTAGTAGGAGGAGAGCTGGGTAAGGAGACATGGATCCGGATTTGACTTACGGCACCATCCAACTTGGTGTCATGGGGGCTAAGCCCCTGACCTCTCTGGTCACAGGACAGGATCCAGTCAGGCATTCTTTTATATACTTCCTGCTCCTATCCTCTGTGGCTCCGTAATAGTAAGGTGGATAGTTTTGGTGGGTTAAGTTGGTTCTCAGCTGGAACAAATAAGTCCTTCTGATGCTGAAAATGGTGTAAATTCCAAATGCAGTCCACATGTGGCTATAGATGTTCCAGAATCCCAGGGCTCCCTAATTGCCTTCAGTTTTGGGCGGAGTGGATGGGTCATTGGGTCATGCTAGCACAGCATGTGCTTGCTTAAGGAGGTTGACTTTTTTTCAAACAATCTCTATATTCTTTCAAGAACATTTTTACAGCATATATTTTAACTCCATCCCCTTCTTCTTTTTTATGAATACAGTTTTCAAGATTGAAAACTTCCTGAAATTTGGATTATCTTAGCCTTATTTCGACATCATTATATGTTATAACCCTCTGTGTTTTCTTGTAGATACACAATTATATTAAACATACTCTTTTTTTGTCAGATGTTGAGTCTGAGGCTGAAATGAAGAGGTATTGATTAGGCTTATTCTGTTTAGAAATGCCCTTCCCATCTTTGCATGAACCATACTTAGTATCTATTTTTCAAGATATATTTTATGGCCTTCTTTTTTCCATTAAACTCTGTTTAACCTCCTCCTTCATGAAAATGCACTGAACACAGGCTCCATAGTCAGTTAGACCGGGTTCTGTTTGTGGCCCAGCATTCGCTGCGTGGGTGATGCAGGACAGTTCATTTAACTTCTGCCTCAGGCTCCTCCTTTGACAAGTGGAGTTATTTTCTTTTTCCTTCTCACTTCTGCCATTTCTACCTCTCCCTGCCTTAGGGCGGAGAAAGTTACCAGCAAAAAAGACTGGCAGCATTGCCTGCTCTCTCCCGCTCACCATTGCTGATGATTGACGATTGTATTTCAATTTGGCATCTGTGCTCTGGAAAGGAATAATCTGGAAAGAAGTCTGAGAAGCAGATGGTTTACCTGTGCCGTCATCACATTTTCCCTACTCCCCGGGGTGGTGTACCGGCTCTAATGTTTGGATGAACCTGGCTTTGGAAGGAACTGTGCTTTAGATTTTCCCAGGAGTTTTGTTTACTTTCAAGGTTCTTAACAACCATCATTGCCCTGGAGGCTTCGTCAACATTTTGGGCTTCCTTGTACTCAACGGATTTGCTTGTTGGGCCACACTTGTGCCTTTTCATCTATTCTCACCAGGGACTTCCTTCGCTGGGCATCTGGCTGGGTTTCTTATTGTATTAATGCATATTCAGGAGCCTCTGAAGAATATCATAGAAGCATATGCAGGCATTTTTTCCCTCTAATTATTGGTTATCCAGGACAGTGATACTGCTTCAATTGTTCAGGCCAGTCTGGATATCAGGATCATCATCTGTGAGGCAGGGCAGGTTATTACGAAGAAGCACCCAGGAACTATGATATATACACAGCAGGACTGAAAGAAGAGGAACAGCTGGAGAGAGCATTAAGTGCGAGTCTCTGGGACTGAGGAAATACCAGAAATAGCCCACCGCCCTGAGGGTTTCTTCTCTCAGAAGAAATGAGACTCTAACGGCTTCGGCTTCACAGGTTTAATAGTCAGCGAGGTGGCACAGCATCTTGGGAAGATGTGGTCCACTTGTATTGTTATTACCCATCAGATTCATTCCCCATGTATCCAGTTTACCGTAAACTAAAGCAAAGTATATCATTAAAAAAAAAATCAACTTGTTTTTAGCATTTTGCAGAGTGAAGTGAAAGTCTGTTTTAAATGAGGTTTTTAGCTTTAATAACTTCAATGTTGAAATGTGGCAAACTCGCAGAAATATCATTTGAAATGTTAACTATCTAAACTTCTTGTATGCTTAGGTAGTTTTGACAATTCTGAAGACTACGTTTTTAATTTTAGCTTTTTTTAGGTTCTCTGAAGATGTCAGATTTTGACGGCAACTCAGGGAGGTTAAACACTCTGTATGACAGCGCTCTGTCTCCCGTGGCTTTGCTTCTTTGCCTACATATTTATAATATTTTACAGATTATTATATAATATTTATGATTTCCATTTGACATTTTAACACATATTGTTTGAATAAATAATTAGTGTTGTTCAGAGACCAGTGAATTGGCTATGATGAAACAGGATAATGTAATGGCATAACTAAGTTTGAGTGGCAGACTGATATTTAGGGTGATTCACATGTAGGGCCCACAAAAAGAGGAAATGAGAGTGTGGTCTGAAATGCTTTTTTGGCTTCCAAAATAATCATCTTTGCTAATGAGAAATTGGCTTTCGAGGGTGTGTTAAATTTTGTGTTGGTCAAAGAGGCCCTAATAAAATCAATCCAAGTTTGAAATCATCCAGCAAGACATTTCTTTCTTGGTTAAAGGTCTAGGTGCTTCTTTTCTGAATAGCTGCACTTTATGGAACTCATATTAGGTTAGTGCCAGCCAATTGGACACTCTTAAATTGCTTTGAAAGGTGTACTAGAGGATGATGCTTTCTCTCTGATAACAGTAGAGTCTTAGAGGTGATTTGTGTGCTTTTATAGGGGAAACAACTCCTAATTTCTCTGCCACATTTTCAGTTTAGGATTTAAATTGAGATTTGTTGTTACCTTCTGCTAAAACAGTTTTCGAAATGCATTTGAGCTGGTAAAGTGAAAACACTTTTACACCAGTTTTCTTGAAGATTTATCAAGCAGTTTTGTTGATGTGCCTTGCTTTACTTTTTTTTAACCTATCACAGAAATAAAATTCCAGGCGAGGCAGCAGCAAAGGTCTCTTTGGATCTGTGTGAGCATGTCAAAAGCATTTTAAGAAGAGCAAAATATTTAGAGGAAGAATTTGGAAAAGCAGCCTTAAGGGATTTAACACATTTTTCTTCTTCTAATTCAGTCTCGTGTTCATCCCCCTAATGGAGAAAGGTCATTAATGGATAAGATTTGCTAAGCCAGCAAAGGCTTCCAGAAACGAAATGGTTTTCAAAAATTCAAATGTAAGGAAAACACTAGTTTGAATTCGGAAACTTGAAAGAATACATTTAGAGAAGGTGTATATTCAGTGTAACTTATACTTATTCATTTAATATTATACATGTATATTTATAATCAAGTTGCAAGTTTGTTGTATGCTTACCTGTTTTTGTTTTGGAGAAGTTAAAATAACGAATTGACTTGATAATGAAGATGGGACTAATTTGAGACTGTGGAAGTTCTGTATAAATTTTTAGGCAGACAAAATGGCTGATCAGAATAGCATGACGGATTTTTAGTTGTCCTATTACCAGTTTGCTAGTTTATTTTTACCTGCCCAAGATCTGGGCCAAGATTGTTCATCTTAGTTGTTGTGATGTGGAGGTTAGTAAGTGTGTCAGATTTATTACATTTCAGTCTCTTAATTGAAAAGCCACAGGCAAATTCTTGTTCTTTTACTGAATTCCTGTCTAGTAGAAAATAAGTATGTGTGTGTGTCTGTAAAAAGGAAAATGCAAACTAGTCTTTGAAATATGTACCCCCCATTTCCCCATGTTTAACTGCATCAAGAAATTGAATGCAGATGTGTGTTTATAAACTTTGAAGTATTTTTGAAACATTTGGTTGTTAGAAAATTTATTGTTTAAAGACAAATAACTTATCTGGTACTTAGATTCATAATCTGACATTGATTTGACCCGTAAAATAAAGACTATTGTTGAAACATGATCTTATTCATTCTTATAAACATAAGAATGGGAATCCATAAATTTGATTTCATTGTATTTGAGATAAAATGGAAAGATTATTATCATCTGATAAGGTAATATATATCTGGGGAGAAACCTACATAGTATTAGATATTTTAATATGTTTTTGAAATAAGAAAGTTAAATGCTCTAGAATAGGTTAAGAAAATGTAAAATGTGGTAAGATTTCTCTCTTAGAATTTTTTCCATTTTTAAGGCCTCAAATTCTTAAGTTGTGTGAATGTTATCAAAAGATAGCTTAGTACTTATTTATGATCTTTCTGTATGTTTTATTCATGGGATTAAATAAAAGTGAATATAACAAGATTTATAAAAGTAGATCCTTTTTAAGCTAGTGGCACAAATAATTGGATTTTCTAAATGCCATGAACACTGATATTTAATATGAAATTCATTTTGGTGAGGCTGGTATAGCGCCTTCTTTGGTTGATGTGTGCTGGTAGCCTTGTATTCTGAGTATAATCTCAGCTGTGTCCATCTTGGATGTGAAGGTGATAAAGGCTCAGACATTCAGTGTGTAAGCAAGTTCTCTTGGTTAATAAATGGCTTATGTGACCTTGGTCAGATAATATAAAGCTTGAAATAGGGGTTGTTACTGTCTTTGCTGTCCTTTCTTGAGAGAAGGTCACCTCTCAGCACCATTAACATCAAGGAGTTTCTTAAACAGCAGTTTTGTTTTCTATGCCAGTTGCTCCCTTAGTGTCTTGGAGTGGGTCTCCAATTACCTTTATGGATTTGTAAAAGTGAATTTTTTTTTTTTTCTGAAGCTGCTGCTATATTTATTCTGGGAATGACCTTTTAATTACAAACTCTTCTCCCATAAGAGGGTAAGGGCAAAAGACTACACACTGGATGAAGTAGTAGGTGAATCTCCAATGATCCTAGTAGAGGTTCATGAGCAGATCTGTATTTAATGTGGAATTGGCGCTGGAGGGCCGAGCACACCTGGGTCTCCTCCATTACTGTTTTGCTGTTCCGATGTGAGAGGCAGCCTGGCAATATGAAACGTGGCACAGGAGGCAGGACACACATATGGATGGAGCCACAGCTTTCTGCACGGGTGCAGTTACTCCTTGGACAGCTTTCTGAACAACTTACAGAGATTGTCAAAATGGTGCTTTGTAGGCTTTAAGCCAAAAATGACTCTTTTACTGACTTTAATTGAAAATTGGAAAGTGATGGAAGAGAATATGATTTGAAGAGATCCAATGCATATTTATTTATCTACCTTGCTCACACTTTCACTATAATCATTATAACAACGAGCTGAACACCAGCTCTTCATCAAGTGCTTTTCATTTGTATTCACTAACCTTCAAAATACCCTTATGAGCTAGGTGTTATTTATCCCCATTTTACAGATGAGAACTGTGAGGCTAGGAGACATTATAATGATGCAAGGTCACACCATAAATGGATTGGGACACTGTCTATTTGCTCTTTTTGTTAGCCACATGGCCTCCTTTTGGCTAACCAAATCCTTTGACCCATCTTTAAAAAGTTCTAGGTGGTCAGTCTTTTAAGGTAACTTTTGATTTTTTTATGACCTGGAAAATGAATTTGTAATCAAAATCAAAATTGGTAATGGTTTTAAATTCTTCTGATTTTTCTGCCCATAAAAGTTTGTATAGATCAAGATTATTAAAATCTTATGTCAATCTTACTACAGGAAAATGGGTTACAGGATTGACCGTAAACCTTATAGTATCATTCTAGAGGGTGGAGGACCAGTATGAAGAGGGAGGAAGTCACGGATTCCTGAGTTCTTGATGGATAACTTTAATTATTGTTTTCAACATGCTGACATCTTGATTATGCTGAACTTTTACTTAAACAAAATGTAGCAGAAAGTGTTATGCATAGTAGCTGGAAAGTAAGGCCCTGATTCGATCCCATAAACCTGGATTTGGTCACCTGATGGCAGACTCCGGGGCTTTGGAGGAGACAGCCTGGTTTCTTGGGAAAGACGCCTGAGCTTCCCTCTGTTGTAGGCAGTGTTGGGCTCCATAAATGAACTGGGCAGTCATCACATTCTGGATTAGCTGCACATCATTGTGCTTCATGAGCTCTACTAATAGGACTATTTTAAACTCCCCAGGATAGAGATAACCTTATTTGGTGCTTTAATAAAGGTACAGACTCTCATACTTCTTCCTTCTCTTTCTTTTTCCATCCCACAGATGAACACAATGATGTACAGAAGAAAACCTTTACCAAATGGATAAACGCTCGATTTTCAAAGGTAACCGAGACTTTCAAAAACTTTGATGGTTCAGATGCCTCTTTCTGATTGAAGGAGTTTGGTTGGAAGTGCAGTGAATTTTCCCCAGGAAATGTCACCTAGCAGAAGTCTTCTGAGTATGCAGATACATTTATTCTTCTTTTATTCTCTTCTAAAATATGTTTAAATGGAAATTCTTGTGTATATAGTTTATGTGATGTTACTGACTTTTGCCTGGCCTTCTCCAGATATCTAAGGCAACAGTGAGCTGCTTTCGATTCTGTGAATCCTGGGTACATCTAGGAAATGAGCATATCATTGGGAAAATTTTTGTGTTCACTTAGGTAAGAGGATGATAATTTAATTTTGCCTGGTTAAAACCAAATGTTATCATTCAGGCAGTCTTTCTACCCTGTCAAAAGTATTTATGGATTTTTATTCTTGTGGATGTGGCTAATAATATTTATCTGCCTTTTGGGTTTTCTTTTCTTGTGTACTTTGTTAATTTCCTCCCAAAGATCTGTTCTTAGCATTTCTAAACATTTAGAGCGTAATCATTGCTTTGATCAATGGTTTTTCTTAGGGGCAGAGCATGCTGAAGAGAGGAATTGGCAGTGTTATTTTCAAATCTGGTCTAATATGATTATCTATTAGTTATTGGTGTTGGAATTTTGTGCACTAAGCCCGAGGTGGGAGGAGAGTTTTTAGGGGAACGGATTGTGTAGGACTCTAGTATAGCAAGATGAAAAACAGAGGTTTCTCAGAGAAACACTGTTGTGATCTTTTAAATAATATAAAAGCTATTTTATTTAAGAGTTGCTCTTCAAAATTTCCTGTTTGAGGTAGTTGTAAAGGTCAGGGAGACAAACGATGGTATTTCTTGGGGAAAAGTGAGGATATCTTAAGGTTACTTCAAGTAGCAGCATAGTTTAAAAAGTGCTCCACATCCCAGTATTTATAGTTGATTATTTGATTTCACTGCCTCTTAGGCTTTACAAGTTTATCTTGAGGCATATTTTATCTTGCCTGTGAGTATGTAAGGAATGTGGAAACTGACTTTGACAGAAGGGTTAAAAATATAGAGAATTAGAGCACAAAGGTGCTTGCGTAATTGGCAGTTTTATATGTGTAGGATTATTCCAAAGCAGATGCAGGTGTGTTTTGGTAAATTTTAATTTGTTTTACTCCAGAGACAGAGGTAACATATGTGCATCTCGGGTTTGACATTAATAAAAACTTTTGAACTATTCATCTGCATGGGACCATTTTCCAGAGAATGTAGTTTTAGCAACTGGGAGTCTGGATATGAGGTGTTTTATTCCAGTGGTCTCATGATTGCTCATATAAGTAAGATTATTCATCCTGATTATTCATGAGGATAACACGGTAATTGTTTAGATAGAAGAAGTGAAGCAGTTTTTAGCAGCTTAATTTAGTCTTTGGGGAAGAATTGCCTTAGAACTAATTTTGAAGATTGTTTTGAAAGGATTGTAGACTTCATAGACCTAAGTTTGTAAAGCATTTGAAACCGGGTAAATTACTTTGTACCTACTTATGAAAATGGAGAGAAATAGGCAGTAATGGGACATGGGAAGGGTTTGCAGAGGAAGAGAGATGACAATTGAGAAAGGATAATTGAAAGGAAATTTCTCAGTACATCTCTAAAAAGACCTTGAATAAAGTAAAATCTGGTTGTAGCAGACTAGTTTATTAAAGGAACTTGATATTTAAATTTGTACATTTATAATGTCTATTATTTTGTAATCTAAATGGGGGCTTTAAGTCCCATGTAAATTGTTTGCCCTGGGATGTTTATATTTCTTGCCAAGATACTAGAATAGACTTGGTAATTTTTATCATTTATGGTAAAAGTTATAGTTACGGAAACTAACTCAGAAGCTTTTTAGCTAAAAAGCTTCTATGTTAGCGTTTGGAGATGGTGTTTGGAGAAAAACTACCAAAAGTGCAATGACGCTGACAACTTTAATTTCATCTAACAAGAAATCAACCTGGAAGGAACTTACCTGAGAAATGATGACTATCTGGAGATGGGAGGCTCATGGCAGTGACACTACATATCCACATTGTTTTTTCTTTCTTTTGTCTGTCTTAAGACCCTAAGTTGGATTGCTTCCAGTTGGGGATAGTGGAAGAGGGAGTAATGGATTTCTAGACTGGGAGATTTCCTCAGACTCCCATGTGGCTTAACCCTTGCTGAGCTGGGGAAAGGCTGTATGCATGCCTGGCATTACTAGGTAATGCAGGGGCTAGAACAAGAAACAAAAATCCCATTGAAGCAAATGAATTCTGTTTCATTTTTCCATGTTTTTTGGTACATTGTGGTGGGCTTTAAAATAGAATTTTTCATTGGGTCCACTATTTCCCTAAAGTGTGGGTCCCTAAACAGAGCAATAGGGCCCCTGTGCTGAGAAATCCAAACAGACACTGATGGAATCTTCTGCCTTTTAGGAATTTGTCTTAAAACAGACATTTGTGTGGCTGTTTCCCTTGTGGCCTCCTCCTCATCAAAAATCTCAGTCAAACACCGAGTCTTACGAATTCCAATACCTACATATATTCCAAATTGTTTGCTTACAATTTGGAATACATTTTTAGTGACACCTCTCTTTTCCAAGTCATTGTTATTGGTATTAAAAAAAATGGTGAGAGACTTTATAATGGGTAATAAAGAATAGTGGGTGTCCTGTTAGCTCAGGCATCTGAATTATTTCTGCTTTGAATTATTTTGAGCTACTTTACAACTGTGTAAGTTGTGGAAAGTAGGTAACAATGCAAATGATTCTTATCCATAAACATGAAAATTATTTGGAAAGCAATTAATTATTGTTCCTTGGATAGACCAGTATTTGCATCTAGTGCAAATCTGTTTCAGTTTTCCTTTTTCTTGTATAAAACGTGTTTTTAAAAATTTTCCTTTGAACTGGTTGTAACACCTTACTGGGTCCCTCATTAATGAATGAATGAATTAGAGTCTTTGACACACATTATTATCACATTGGTTTGAGAGTCATGACTTTACCTTGTTTGAAAATTATCCTTGAATACATGGACCACTGTGATAATCTGCTAATTGGTTCTTCCGTTCCATGCTCCACCTGCTCCATCTTCTCTTCCTTCCCCCCGCCCCCCGAGACGCAGTCTTGCTCTGTCACCCAGTCTGCAGTGCAGTGGTGCAATCTTGGGTTACTGCAGCCTCCACCTCCCAGGTTCCAGCAATTCTCCTGCCTCACCCTCCCTAGTAGCTGGGATACTGGTGCGTGCCACCACACCTGGCTAATTTTTAGTAGAGTATTTTTAGTAGGGAAGGGGTTTCGTCATGTTGGCCGGGCTGGTCTCAAACTCCTGACCTCAAATGATCTGCCTGCCTCGGCCTTCCAAAGTGCTGGGATTACAGGCATGAGCCACCACACTTGGCCTCCCTTTCTATTTTCAAGAGAGCAGCCACAGTGTTCCTAAAAGGTAAACCTGAATACCTTTTTCTCTTTTGTAAGCTCTTTCATTGGTTGCCCATTGTCCTTTTTTTAAAAAAAATTAAAAATTAAAATTGTGCATATTTTAGGTATGTAGTATGATGTTTGGTCTTATTTGACTTTTAAGGCTCTAAATAGCTGCCTCCCCAGTCTACTCCTAATTTTACTTTACTCTCGCTCCCGCATTATGCTCCAGCCACGTTGTCTGTGCTTACCATCCCTATGGGCCCTCCCTGGCCTTTGCACACACTCCTTCCTCTGCCTCTTCCTGGCCAGCTCCTACCCTTCCTTCTTGCCTGAGCTTAAATGTGGCTTTCTCAAGGATCTCTTTTCTGAGTTCCCAGCCTACGGTAGATAAGCTCCGTACTCTCAAAGTGTTATGATTTGAAGCAATTGCCGTAACTGTCATTTAAATAGTTGCCAGTCTCCTTTCCTAGGTAGGCGGAAGTTCCGTGGGTACAGGGACTGTCTATTTGCTCATTGGCATAATTTTGGCATTTAGTAGGTACCTAATAAAGTATTTCTAGGCTTAATAAATGACAATGACATAGACCTACCTTGAATACGCCTTACTCCATATGTTCATGAGCCACTTGGGGATGGTTGTACTGGAAGGACAAAGGAGTAGAGTTTAGGGTGGAGTGCAACATGGCATGAATTGTGCTATGTCCTGGGTATCAATACAATGCGTCAGGGCTTTTGCTGAATTATTCACAAAAATAAACAAATCCAACTATTCAAACTTTCCCTATTTGCCTGATTTCTTGGAGTTTTGCTGCAGTGATTGGTAAATAACCACTTGGACTTAAGGCATATTATTTTTTTATTTACCCAATACAATTCTTCACATAGGATCTAACAGCTAAATTCACTATGAAAGAAAATGATACTTAAAAGCCAGTTTAATTTTTTTTTAAATTGTACTTTAGGTTCTGAGGTGCAGAAGCTAAAGTGCAGACCATGCAGGACTGTTGCACAGGTACACACATGGCAAGGTGGTTTGCTGCCTCCAGCCCCCATCACCTATGTCTAGCATTTCGCCCCATGTTATCCCTCCTCAACCTCTCCTCTCCCCTCTCTCCTTCGCCTAGTCCCCGCCAACACACTCCAGTGTGTGATGCTCCCCTCCCTGTGTCCACGTGTTCTCATTGTTAAACACCCGCCTATGAGTGAGAGCATGTGGTGTTTGGTTTTCTCTTCTTGTGTCAGTTTGCTGAGAATGATGGTTTCCAAATTCATCCATGTCCCTATGAAGAACATGAACTCATCCTTTTTTTTGTGACTGCATAGTATTCCATGGCATGTATGTGCCATGTTTTCTTTATCCAGTCTATCATTGATGGGCATTTGGGTTGGTTCCAGGTCTTTGCTATTGTAAACAGTGTTGCAATGAACATATGTGTGCATATATCTTTATAATAGATTGATTTATCATCCTTTGGGTATATACCCAGTAACAGGCTTCCTGGGTCAAATGGAATTTTTATTTCTAGCTCCTTGAGGAATTGCCATACTGTCTTCCACAGTGGTTGAACTAATTTGCACTCTTACCCTCTTGATAAGGGATTTGGTAAATAACTTGAGAATATTGAGTAATATCAGTCTAAAACCAGCTTTTCATTTGTAACTGTATATGAATATACAGTAGCCAAGACAGTGCTTACTCTAAATATATATCCTTTTTGCTGCAAATTCTTGTTAACATATCATAGAGTATAAAGTGCTTTGGAATTCAAGTATCCTGAGAAGTCATAGTGTAAATTATGGAGTTGGGATTTATAAAAGTTATGAAGAGCTCAGAAAAAGTGATTATCTAAAAAAAGCTAAAAATTAGGAAATTAAATGTTTATTCCTGGATGTCCTGCTCATTTATTTATGACCTCAGGCAAATTATTAGTCAATTTTTTCAGGTCACTTGGTCTACATTTCTATAGCCATAAAATACAATTCATCATTATTTTTTAAAGACTGTCTTTTTTTTTCTCTTTCTCTTTTTGAGACTGTAACCACTGCCTCCTGGGTTCAGGAGATTCTCCTGCCTTAGCCTCCCAAGTAGCTGGAACTACAGGTGCCTGCCACCATGCATGGCTGAGTTTTTTTTATTTTTAGTAGAGACAGGGTTATCTCCATATTGGCCAGGCTGATCTCAAACTTCTGACTTTGTGATCCTCTAGCCTAGGACTCACAAACTGCTGGGATTACAGGCGTGAGCTACTGTGCCTGGCCACAATCGATCATTACTACCTGTCTTATATCATGAAGAAGTATTGAGGCATTGCTGTGAAATGTATAGGAGATAATTACTTAGGAATGCAAAATAAAAACCCTATCAGGTACCTCGAATTTGTGATAGTCTTGATCTATGCCATTCATACGAACAGAAAAGGGAAAAGCATTGACTCATTAAGCCCATGTTCTTCCACTGGGTAGCGTGTACGACTTGAGTGTTATGCCCCTTCTACATTTCAGAGCCTCTGGTTTGTTAGCCAGCTGGTCTCCCAAGGGAGGCAGCAAAGGCTTCATTGCTTTCCTGTTGGGAAATTTGTTCTGACTTTGAGCTTGCATTTTCTTTGGCTGACTTTCAAAGCTGCTCATCCAGCAGAGCTGAAAACATACAAATTGCAGAAGTTCTTTTATCAATTTGGTGAGACGGTTCTCTAAAGAGGCTTCACAAATAAAGGTTAGGTAGAAAATATGCAAACTTTAAAATGCTGAACTTGAGTTTGTGTCAATTTCTGCTTTTCTCTTTTCTAAGACACAGATGAGCCAAGTTTTCATGTAAGTTACAGTTCCAAACTTGAAATTCAAATTGATAGAACTTAAGAGAGGAAAGCTAGGAAGTATTTTTTATGGATTTCAATATGGAGAGCTATTAAGATGCTTTCCTTTAGGAGACAGTGAGACATTGCTTTTAGATATTGCTTTTCTACTGTTTTCATGTTGGAAGTTAATGATCACTAAAATAGGGAGTGGGAAAAGTCGTGAAGGGAGATTTGTACAGGAGATGCAATAAAAGCAGGCCCAGCCCTTTTCCACCTCCAGATGTTCAGTCTTCTCTTTAGTACTATAAAAAGGCTGACAGGCTTCCTGTGTGAAGATAAATATCACCTATAGTAGAGGCTTGAACTTGAAGAGTTGAACATTGGGTCTGCCATTGGTTTATTTCATGAGTATACGTTTGGCAACTCAACTGGTTATTTTAGGACACATTCAAGTGGTTCTTTAAAAAGAAATGTGGATTTGTATCTATTCACTACTTACTCTAAAATGCAAACAAAAAATATGCTCCATATTCTTAAACACCAGCTTCCAGATATACTTGGGCTGTACTTAATGCAAGCTGTCTTGTTGCTGCTGTTTGTTTTGTTTTTATTCAATTTGATTTTTTAAAATTTGATTTTTGTCTCAAAATTATACTTGCAAAATGAACTTCACCTTGTTTAAAACTAAAAGCAAGGGATTGAGATTAAAACTGTGAAGTATTATTTAATATGCTGTGCTTTGTACATATTGAGTATTTAATAAAGGATTTTGATTCGGCCTATTGGTATTCATAATTGTGAAGCAAATTTGGTTGTCTTTGTAATTGATGATCAGTTTAGAATTGGTCAGCTAAGAGGAAGTGACTTTTCACCCTTCACCGAAGAAGTGAGCGGTACCACCTTCCTTGTGCTTCTCCATTTAGCCTCCTGTGACACCACCATCTCTGGCTTCAGAGATGGGCTCTGGTGGTACAGGGAAGTGGGGGCATATGCCAGGATGGTCAGTAAGCCATCAAGAGCGGATTGCTGAGAGGTGGTTGTTGAGGAGAGAGAAGTTCTCTCTATAACACAAAGCAAGGAGACACTGGACCCATTTCCAGCTTTACCTGGCCTGGGAAGCTTTTAGCTGCAGTCACCACAGGTGGCCATCCACCAGCCATGAGGGGAGTCAGACTTGGGGGAAAGCTGACTGTTTTTTTTGTTGTTGTTGTTATTATCTGTTGGAGAAATAAAAAACTCTGCCAACACTGGAGCCCCTGGGTACCAACCTAGAATACAGAGAAATGACAGTTTACAATTATGTCTGGTTAAGTGCATGCAGACAATTGGCTAAAGACTACAAATTCTTCGCAGAATTTCACACAAATATGCAGTAAAGTGGGAGAAAGAACAATGAACATTTGTCTCTGTGAGAGACAACTAGATGTGCCTTGTGATGGTCTCTCGTCCACCTCCTGAACAACTGTGTTTAAGTGACCTTGGAAAACTGGAGACTGGATTTATCTATTTCCTGACCAAAAAATTGGGCCTATTTTGTTTTAAGGAGACGCCCTAAGGGAAGAGAAGGAGCAGTGTAGCTGCCTCTTTTTTATATATATTGAACAAAGGAAATTTGGTGTTATTTACCATTACATTATCAGTATCAGTGCCATTACCAGCACCTCACACTAGTTCCATGGAAGCCTGTCTTTTGAGGGACTATGTTCTTCTAACATTCTACTGTATTGCCAGTTGTGTATACGTAGAATAAGCTGTATTGTTTCCTGAGCTGGCCTTCAGACCTTGCCTGGTATGCATGTGGAGTCAGAGCTTTTTATTTATTTACTTTATTTCCATAGGTTTTTGGGGAAACAGGTGGTGTTTGTACATGAGTATGTTTCTTAGTGGTGACTCAGTGAGATTTTGTTGCACCCATCACCCAAGCAGTATACATTGTACCAAATTTTAGAATTGTATCCCTCACCCCACTCCCACCCTCCCCCATCACCCCCCAGTCTCCAAAGTCCATTGTGTCAAGTGCCTTTGCATCCCCACAGCTTAGCTCCCACTTAGGAGTCAGAACATACGATGTTTGGTTGGCAATTTCCGAGTTACTTCACTTAGAATAATGGTCTCCAGTTTCATCCAGGTTGCTGCAAATGGCATTATTTTGTTCCTTTTTATGGCTGAATAGTATTCCACACCACATATACATACCACAGTTTCTTTATTCACTCATTGATTGATGGGCATTGGGGGTTTCATAATTTTGCAATTGCAGATTGTTCTGCTATAAACACATGTGTGCAAGTGTCTTTTTCATGTAATGACTTCTTTTCCTCTGGGTAGATGCCCAGTAGGGGGATTATTGTTGGATTTAATGGTAGTTCTACTTTTAGTTGTTTAAGGAAGCTCCATGCTGTATTCCATAGTGGTTGTACTAGTTCACATTTCTACCAGCAGTGTAGAAGTGTTCCCTTTTCACTGCATCCTTGGCAACATCTGTTGTTTTTTGATTTTTTGATTGTAGGCATTCATACAGGTGAAAGGTGGTATCACATCATGGTTTTGATTTGCATTACCCTAATCATTAGTGATGTTGAGCATTTTTTTCATATTCTTGTTGGCCATTTGTATATCTTCTTTCGAGAATTATCTGTTCATATCCTGAGCCCATTTTTTTTATGGGATTGTTTTTTTATTTTCTTGTTAATTTGGAGTTAGAGCTTATTCAGCCTCCAGACTTCACCTGATTGTTTGTCCATGGAGTATGCTAGCGGCCCCTGCCTCTGGCCACCAGGTATCTGAGCCCCACACCTGGTTCCTTATCATCCCAGTTTTTATTATCACTATACCAGTAACTTACCAAAATCAAGGTAAGCGTTCTGTTATGAGTCTGTGTGACTTGTGATTCCCTGAAAGATATTATTTGGTTTAGCATGTGTTTCACAGTATTTTGTAGTTCTGAAGGTAGGTGCACATTTACTGATTTGGAGTGTTCACTGCACATTTACAGTAAACACTGTAAATCATTGCTCTGTAGTTAATGTAGCATACTCTGTGATGACCTGCACCATCTGTTTCTCTTGTCTCTGTCTCTCTCTTCTTCTTCTCTCCTTCCATCCTTCCTAGCAAGCTTCTAAATGGAATCTTTTTCAGTTCGTAAGAACTTATGCTGACCACTCAGAAATCTTAAAGAGGATGGCTGTGAGATCTGCACTCACTAATTGTTTAAGTGGCTGATGCACATTTTGCTGGTTTTCCATTGTGGAGGTGTGGAAGGAACTCATTAGGCAATATTTTAATGTTCTCATTTTGCTTTCAGTCTTCTCTGTGGAAAGCAATGCTGTGTTTGTTCTTTCACCATGGAGTTGAATCACAAAAGTAAATAATATCATACAGTTTTCATTTCATTAAGCTACACATTTTATAATTAAGATGAACCTTATTTTATCGTTTTGCTTAATCTTGACTAGAGACAGCATTCTTTTAAAAACGTCTATTATTTATTTTATGCAACAATACATAAACTTCGTAAAAATTAGATAATAGAGTAAATCCAAAGAATTTTTCAAACTACTTTTAATTCCACCACCAGAGGAAAAGTATAGCATTTTGTTGTATAATGCTTTAAAAATGTATTCTCATATAAATATATTAAGATGACGTTAACTAAGATGATGTTATACGTAGTACTCACTGATGTATTATTGATTATTAAGAAATTGAAGAATTACAAGAATGTAAAAGGGTGCTACATTTGTGTCGGTGTTGAGATTGGGGTTCATAAGTTAAAGATTTTAATTTGAAAGACTGAGAATTATTGAATTAAATTATCTCTTTTTGAATTTTTAAATTAACTAACTTATTGCAAAAAACAGATGAGTTGGGGGAGAGAGAGAGAGACCAGAAAATTTACAATGTTACCAGATGCTGGAGCATCATGTTTGAACTCTTAGGGGCATCAGAATAATCTTAGTTTAATCTGAGGGAGTGTGAATATGTTATGGTATATACACTATGTATGTGTGTGTGTATATATGCTGTATGCACACACAAACACACACATAGACACACAATAAAGAGTGGGACTAGTGATTGAATTAAATAGAGTGTCTCAAAACCTAAATAGGGTGTAAATAAATAATAGAATAGTCACTGTCAGAGGGCTCCAATTTGTTGTTTTTTGTAAGATGACACTCATCAGACATGTTACTTCTGAAAGCATTTAAAATCTATTATCTTCCCACTCTTTATTATATGCAGTTACGAATTGATTGTTTATGATGGGTTTAGGTAAGTCATAGGACAGGTTCTGACTCCCTGCTATATCTGTTTCTTTGTATAATTTTGGCAGTGCCAAGCTAGATTTGTAAATCCATCTTAACGCATTAGCCATGTTATGTTAGCACTGTTTTTGTTTAAATCTTCAGTTATGTTGGTCAATGATAGACCACGTATATGACGGTGGTCCCAGAAGATGATAATGAAGCTGAAAAACTCCCATAGCTTAGTGATGCTGTAACTGTCCTAAGGGCACAGCACAATGCCATTTACTCAGGTGTATTAGTCTGTTTTCATGCTGCTAATAAAGACATACCTGAGACTGGATAACTTATAAAGGAAAGAGCTTTAGTTGATCCACAGTTCCACATGGCTGGGGAGGCCATGGTGAAAAGCAAAGGAGGAGCAACGTCACGTCTTGCATGGTGGCAGGGGAGAGAGAGCATGTGCAGGGAATTCTCCTTTCTAAAACCCTCAGATCTCAGGAAGCCTACTCACTATCATGAGAAGAGCACAGGAAAGATCTGCCTTCATGATTCAGTTATCTCCCAGTGGGTCCCTCCCATGACATGTGGGAAATGTAGGAGCTATAATTCGAGATTTGGGTGGGGACACAGCCAAACAGTATCATCAGGTATTTATGGTGATGCTGTTGTAAACAAAGCTACTGTGGTACCAGTTGTAGAAATGTCTGGCACATTGAATTATGTACCTTACATAATACTTGATAACTGGCAACTATGTTGCTGGTTTATGTATTTATTATAATTTTATCATTATTTCATTTATTTATTTATTTTGAGACAGCGTCTCACTCCGGAGCCCAGGCTGAAGTGCAGTGGTGCAATCTTGGCTCACTGCAACCTCTACCTCCCGTCTTCAGGCTGTTCTTCTGCCTTAGCTTCCTGAGTAGCTGGGATTACAGGCATATGCCAACATGTCTGGATAATTTTTGTATTTTTAGTAGAGACAGGATTTTACCGTATTGGCCAGGCTGATCTTGAACTCCTGAGCTCAAGTGATCCATCTGCCTCAGCCTCTCAAAGTGCTGGGATTGCAGGCTTAAGCCACCACACCCAGCCTAAAAATCTTTTATATCATATTTTTACTGTACCTTTTCTGTGTTTAGGTACACAGATACTTACTGTGTATTACAGTGGCCTGTAGTATTCAGTTCAGTAGCATGTTGCATAGGTTTATAGCCTAGGAGTGATAGTCTATGCCATCTAGCCTAGGAATGTTGTAGGCTATGCCATCTTGGTTTGTATAAGTATACTCTACGATGTTTGCACAGTAATGAAATCACCTAAGGACACATTTTTCTGAATGTGCCCCTGTCCTTAAGTGACTTGACTGTATTTAGAATCTGAATGTCGTGAAGTCAAGGGCTGTTTTCACCACTCTTGGTTTTCCCATACTGTACGACAGAAAGTAGGTATTGATCAGTCTCCCTACTGGAAAGTCCAAGGCCTAATTCTGCTTCTGATTTGTTGTTGTTACAGAGAATTAGAATTTTACTCTTTTAAGAACTCCAAACTATACTTCCTAAATCTTACTTTCTTATTCAAGTTTTTATAGATTTTTTTTCTATGATTACTACTGTTGCTGAAAAACATGATCTGTGATAGAAATATTAATAACTGTGCTTTGGGAGTATTGAAGAAGGGTAAGAATAATACAATATCAGATCAGAGAGAGGTGGGGCCATACCTCACAAGATCTTTTATTTGGAGTTTGGATTGGATTTGCGTATAATGGGGGCCCATTAGGATAAATCAGGAAATGACATAATGTAGTCTGTGCATTAATATTGGAATTATTCTGGCTCTTATGTAGAAGCAGAGATATCAGTTGGCTGGAGCTGGAGTTCAGGCAGTAGAAAATGGCAGTTTGGGCTAGAGTTGGCACAATGACCATGGTGAGAAGTGGTCCACGTTTGGGATGTGTTTTTGGAAGTGGCAGGACAGGGCTTTAGAGGTAGTGAATAAGTGAAAGGAAACGAATTCAGGAATTACTCCTTTGTTTTTAGCCTGAGCAAGAGTCATTATTCTTGATATATGATATATTTGCAATTAATCATATTCTGTAGTCTGTGGATGTGTCTGTGTGTGTGTGTTTATATGTGTGTGTATGTGTGCATATTTGTGTGTGGCCTTTCTCCAGAGTTGACCAGTTCCTTAAGGCACTCATCTTTGATTAATCCTGTATTTCACCTATACGTGGTCATGCTCTATGCAGAAATTGCTCCTCAGTCATCCTCTGACCTGGTGTGCCTGTAGACAAGATCCATTTGTTTAGCACACTGTTTTAGGAAATTACGGTCATCAGGAGATCATACATATAAATTCAGATGTCCACCTTCTTTTGAAAACTGAGAAATTCTGCCCACAGTGAACCTGAATTTCCATATGGCCACCCCTGGCTAGCATTGAGTGGGAGCTGGCCCTTGAGCCTGCAGAGCCAGCTGATTCTCCAGGGGTGCCTGGGGCTCATCAGCTTGGCTTCCCTCAAATATGTCACCACTGCAGTTGTTTGCAGCTGCTGCCTCCTGGCTTCCCCCATGCATTGTGTTGATCACTTGCCTTCGTACTCTAACTTTTTTCTTTTTTCTTTTTTTTTTTTTGAGACAGAGTCTCGCTGTTGCCCAGGCTGGAGTTCAATGGCACAATCTTGGCTCATTGCAGCCTCTGCCTCCCAGGTTAAAACAATTCTCCTGCCTCAGCCTCCTGAGTAGCTGGGACTAAAGGTGTACACCACCACACCCTGCTAATTTTTTGTGATTTTAGTAGAGATGGGGTTTCATCATGATAGCCAGGATGGGCTCGATCTCCTGACTTCGTGATCTTCCCGCCTTGGCCTCCTAAAGTGCTGGGATGACAGGTGTGAGCCACAGTGCCTGGCCTGTGCTCTAGCATTTAAAAATCCAGCAGCAGTAGTGCCCAGCTGCAAGTATGAATGCTGATCCCTTTTGTCAAAATGCTGATGTTAGAGGGAGATGAGGCTTGAGGACACCGAAAGCTGGCCATTCCAGGGCTGCAGTGTCTGTCATCTAGAGTCATGTCATGTTGTCACTTAATTTTAAAAAGTTTAATGTGACCGAAGGCTTATATACCCTTCAAGTTCAAGACTGTTCATTTTATATCATTTTGTATTTATTGGAAAACTATGGAAACCCTTTTGTGAATAAGGAGAATGACCTGAACTTGGCATTTCTGCAGGGCCAAGCACAAAGGAGGTATTCACCAAATATTTGTACAAATGCATTATTCAACTGTATTCTCTTTGTCAGACAAATCTCTACAAATGAATCTTTGCAGAGATTTCAAAATCAAAATAAGAGGTTAACTGTCAAGATGAATCAGTTTTTATTTTTATTCAAAGATGACTTCTGACATTTCCAAGCTGTTTCCCAGTGTGGATCCCAAGTTTACAGCTTGTGATACCAAAGCACCAGACAAGCTTTTTAAAGTGGTGAACTAGGAAAAGATAGTCTGCATTTCGAATTCATCAAAATGTAGTGTATATCTTGTTTCTCTCTTTGGGAAGCCACTAAATATATCCCACCCACCCCAGTCATTTAGTATTTTTTCCCTGTATGTCCCAGTCCAGTGATGAAATCTTTTCTTTCCTATATGTCCCAGTCCTGTGCCTGCATAATTTTAGTAGCAGTACATCACAGATGTTGAGGACATCGATTTAGAGCCAGATTTTGTGATATCAGATCCTGGTTCTGCCTCTCACTTTAAGTCACCTCCACATTAGATTTTTCACCTGTAGAATGAAGGAGATGATGCTATTTATCTTGAAATCCTATTATAAGGATACAAATAATATGTCTAAATAATACAACTAAATATTTATAAATCTCTTAAAACATATTTGATACATAGTAAGTGCTTGCCCTCATTATGTCTAAGAATATTTCATGTTCCACTGCCTATTTCCATATGGCTCATGAGCTAAGAATGTTTTTTACATTTTTAGGTGGTTGCAAAAAGTCAGAAGAGTAATATTTTGTGACATGGGGAGATAATATGAAATTCAAATTTTAGTGTCTGTGAATAAAGGTTTATTGAAAGATAGACAATCCAGTTGGTTTGTTTATATATTGTCCATGCCTGCTTTCACTTTACAACAGAAGGTAGTTAATTGTTTTGAATAAGATATGTTCCTGCAGGTATCATATGACATATAAATGAAACCTGAGATTTGTGAGCTCTTTCTCTATGAATTGACACTACCATGTTCTGATGTTCAGGGCCCGCTTTTGCCTTCCTGCCCAAGATGAGGAAGTGTCTGAGTTCTTTCAGATATTGTTGATAATAATTATTACACTTTTCTGACAATGGAAAACACTAAAGTTATGCTTGTGATACAAATAGTGACATCAACCATTTAATGAACATGTGTCATCTTAGTTTTTATCAGGTAAACAAATAGATGCAGAAAGACCAAGTAACTTGCCCAAAATTCTGTGGCCAATAAGAGGCCTCTTGTTTACAGGTGAGGTCATTGATGGACATCCATAATTATTTTTAATATGAATAAATATTTATATTTTCTTTATTTTATGTTACACTTTTTTTTTTTTTTTTTTTTTTTTAGACAGAATCTTGTAGTGTTGCCCAGGCTGGAGTGCAGTAGTATGATCTTGGCTCACTGCAGCCTCTGTCTCCTGGATTCAAGTGATTCTGCTGCCTCAGCTTCCCAAGTAAATGGGATTACAGCTGCCCACCACCACACCTGGCCAAGTTTTGTATTTTTAGTAGAGATGGGGTTTTGCCACGTTGGCAAGGCTGGTCTCGACTTCCTGACCTCAAGTGATCTGCCTGCCTTGGCCTCCCAAAGTGCTGGGTGTACAGGTGTGAGCCACCGTGCCCAGTGAGCTTCTTTATATTATTTTATTTTTTGGAAAGTGGATAATGGATTTGAGAAGGGTTACAGGCTGTCTAGGTGTTTTATTAGCTGCCCTTGCCATTATCAGTATTTTCTAAGATCCTTTCTATGCCTAGATAACCACGTTTCTCCCATGCATTTTACCTATATGATGTATTTTTGCTATGCCTAAGACTTGAAAGTGAATCTAGTTATTTGTTGGCTATTTTGCTGAACTGTACTTCTGGTTGGGTGGAAGTGGAGGGTGAGAGGTAGGCAAGTGATGAAGGCCACTTCTGCCCATTGCTTTTGCTGACCGTGGGTGGCAAGCCCTCAGTGCGGGGGGAATTTCTCCTTGCTCGACTTTCTGAAGTTCTGCCTCTGGAAAGTGACTCCTGCATCTTGCACATCTCTGTGTTACTTGGATTGATGGAGATAATTTCTTTGTTCCTGAATCCATGGCTGCCTTTGAAAAAGGCAGTTGGGAATAGAAAAGCAGCTTTGCTTCAGATATGAATAAGTAACAGTGTATTTTTTGGTGAAAACTTTACTGCACTTTCCCTTATCTAGACTATATGAACAATGCTAAAAATTATCAGTTGACTATACCTAATAGTTATTTGAAAACAGATAAAGGGAGGGAGGGGAACAAGGGTTGAAAAACTACTTATTGGCTACTATGTTCACTGCTTGGGCAATGGGATCATTCGAGACTCAAACCTCAGCATCATACAACATAGCATGTAACAAACCTGCTCGTGAACTCCGTGAATCTAAATTTTTTAAAAGGTAAGTACATTATGCCTTGTGAAAAACTAATTAAAGTCTATTTCAAGGGTCAACTCCTGTCTGAAGCCTTTGCTCACACCCTGGCTTGCGGTGGTCTTGGGGTCTCTCTGTCTCTCCTCTGTGCTCCTATAGCGCTGGTACACTTCTGTATTATAGCCCTTACATAGTATGCTGTAATTACTGTGTTCTAAAAAAGACTATCTCCTCCACCAAACGGTAAGATGTTGAGTATGCAAAACATATGGAATCTTTATTCATCTTTGTAATTCAGGACCCTGCAGCAGAAACATGCACACACACACACACACACACACACACACACACACACACATACACACTCAATAAAAACAGATAAGGAATCGAGAGGAAGGAAGGAATAATGCCAAATTTGAGGGAACTCCAGAATGGCTCCTTCTTCCTCTTCCTCCATTTCAAACTCAGAGTAAAGTTTTGCTTCATACGAATGAAATTGTGTGTGTGTGTGTGTGTGTGGTGTATATGTATGTGTGTACACACAAAAAAATAAATATGTGTATATGTATGTGTGTGTGTACACACATATACACATATTTATTTTATCTATTTGTTTTTTTGAGGTGGAGTCTTGCTCTATCACCTAGGCTGGAGTATAGTGGCGGAATCTCAGATCACTGCAACTTCTGCCTCCCGAGTTCAAGCAATTCTCCTGCTTCGGCCTCCCAAGCAGCTGGGATTACAGGCGTGTGCCACCACGCCTGGCTAATTTTTTTATTTTTAGTGGAGACAGAGTTTCATTGTGTTACTTAGGATGGTCTCGATCTCCTGACCTTGTGATCCTCCTGCCTCGGCCTCCCAAAGTGCTAGGATGACAAGTGTGAGCCGCTGTGCCTGGCTGATATGTATATATTTTTAAAAATGAGAAATGAAGAAAATAAAACAAATATTGGTTATAAAATATCTATTATTGACAGAAAGTGAGACTATTAACGTCTGTGGAGACGTTATTTTACAAGGAAGTCATTTGATACAAGATAATACAACATTAATTAAATATTACATTAATTAAATATTACATTGTGCTGTATAGTTCTCAGGGCATTTTCTTATAATATTCTTTACAGTGACTTTTGATTTAAAAGCTTAGGCAGCTGAGCCAGGTTCACCAGGTAGTTAATGGTTAAACTGGGCTCCAAAGCTGAGGCTTCCTGATTTTCTCTGCAGTGATCGCCCCATAGCACAACATCCCATCGTGTCACGGACAGGAAAGGATCTGCCAAACTTCCAGTGAATGGAGTGGGATTTTCTGGCATCAGACACTAGAGCAGGATTATTTCTGGGAGTTAATGCTATTTATCAGGGACAAGCGTTCAGGAATTCTATAAGCTTTATCAGTCAAAATCTTGAACTGGTACTAGACTTAAACACAGAAAGTATTTAATGATTAAGCCAAAAGTGCCTTAAGTGTTAAGAATTAATAACCAGAAATACAGACTGAACACCTCATCCCTGAAATTGATGACCAAATCACCTGCTCCCTTAGTGGAAATGCTGGAAGACATTGTCATACCGTGATGTGAGATGCAGTGATGAAGTCACAATCCTCATGCTTTTAGCTGGCCTCTGCTCCTGGATGTTGTAGGCTCATTTGCATTTTTAATGCATCGCTTTTATCATTGCTTTTCAGGAACATGTACCATACTCAAGGCCTATTAATTTTTTGTTGCTGTTCATTGTTCTTTCTTCCACTTTACTGCATATTTGTGTGAAATTCTGTCTAGACTTTATAGTTCTGTTTTTTTTTTTTTGAGACGGAATCTTGCCCTGTTGCCCAGGCTGGAGTACAGTGGTGTGATCTCGGTTCACTGCAACCTCCACTTCCCAGGTTCAAGCAATTCTCCTGCCTCTACCTCCCAAGTAGCTGGGATTACAGGGGCGCACCACCATGCCTGACTAATTTTTGTATTTTTGCTAGAGCCAAGGTTTCACCATGTTGGCCAGGCTGGTCTCGAACTTTTGAGCTTGTCTTGGCCTTCCAAGTGCTGGAATTACAGACATGAGCCACCATCTCCAAAGGCCTAGGAAAAATGCAGTTTATTTCAGCTTAAAACATTCTTTATGTGATTTCAAAATGTTCTGTATTTGTACTTCTTCTTTCTATAAAAGACAAATTTGGATAGTCTGCAGATTATCCAGAACATTTTAATGGAACAAAAAATGAAGCCATTCATTTATTTGCCAGGTATATATAAAGTGTCTGTTGTTGGCGTACCCCGTATTTTATTTGTTTGTTTTTTTCTTACAGAGTGGGAAACCACCCATCAATGATATGTTCACAGACCTCAAAGATGGAAGAAAGCTACTGGATCTTCTAGAAGGCCTCACAGGAACATCGTTGGTGAGCAAGTCATCTTTGTAAACTATGGAGTCTCCTGTCATTACTGATACTTGATGAACCACTGTGGGTACCCATTAAAGTGAAAGTGTCCGTTTTACTTTACATTCAAATGTAAAGGCTGAAATTGGAAACATTTTTAACAAAATGTTTTAGTGAATTAGAGCAACATTTTGGCTCTTCTGAGGGCTCTGTTTTTATTGAAGATAAAATTACCTTAAATGTTTATTGCTCTGAGATAGCCCAGGGTGAGAGAATTATAAAAAAGAATGGATTTATAGGATATATATAGGCACAATGTTTTGAACACCAGAGTCTAGAGACAAACACATTTAAATGTTAAATATTTTGAAAAGTAGTTATTAAGACCGGGTACAGTGGCTCACGCCTATAATCCCAGCACTTAGGGAGGCTGAGGCGGGTGGATTGCCTGGGCTTAGGAGTTCGAGACCAGCCTGGGCAACACGGTGAAACCCCTTCTCTACTAAAATACAAAAAATTAGCCAGGCGTGGTGTTGTGTGCCTGTAGTCCTAGCTACTCAGGAGGCTGAGCCAGGAGAATTGCTGAACCCAGGAGGCAGAAGTTGCAGTGAGCTGAGATTGTGCCACTGCACTCTAGTCTGGGCAACAGAGTGAGACTCTCTCTCCAAAAAAAAAAAAAAAAAAAAAAAAAAGGAAAAAAAAGTTGTTAAAAGCTTGACATCTATTTTTTATTCAGATTTTCACGATTAAATTTTTTTTATTTTTTAAATACAACTCTCTCATTTTCATGTAAGGTACTCCATACTCATGCAGAAAAAACTGCCAGTGAAGAGGATGCGTGCATGGGTCCAAATGTTAACGCTAGAGGTCGAATTACCATCAATATAGAGAGATGCACTCCTGAAGATGACTTTCTTTCTTGCTAAAGTCTGGGGTGTCATTCTCTCCCTTTTGCCCTCCAGGTGGTGGGTAGACAACTGTTGGACAGGCTGATCCCTCATTCAGATAGGATTCCCTAGTCAGTGAAGTAGAAAGAAGCTGCGAAGGTTATCTTTCCCCAGATGGGGATTCCGTGCCTACCCAGGGCTCTTGTAATGCTACCTGGAGCCTGAGAGAGGGCCTCTGAATCCTCCTTGCTCTATTCACGTCTGCGTGGAATGAAGAGGGCACAACTCTAAAATCTTTCTGCAGCCAGACCCATTGAGAGAAAGGAAGCTTTGTTCATAGAGCACTGGTTTCCAAACTTGTCTGCACATTTGAACTATGGGCAATCTTTTAAAAATCTCAAGTCCAGGGCTAGGTGCGGTGGCTCATACCTGTAATCTCAGCACTTTGGGAGGCCAAGGTGGGCAGATCACCTGATGTCGGGAGTTTGAGACCAGCCTGACCAGCATGGAGAAACCCTGTCTCTACTAAAAAAAATACAAAATTAGCTGGGTGTGGTGGTGCATGCCTGTAATCCCAGCTGCTCGGGAGGTTAAGGCAGGAGAATCACTTGAACCTGGGAGGCGGAGTTTGCGGTGAACCACGATTGCACCATTGCACCCCAGTCTGGGCAACAAGAGCAATACTCTGTCTCAGAAATAAATCAATCGATAAAAATAAAAATAAATAAATAAAAATCCCAAGTCCAAACCACACCCTAGACCAATTAAGCCGCAGTCTTCTGGGGTAGGGTTGGACACAGGCATCGGTGTTTTGTGAAGCTGCCTAGGAGATTTTAATGTGTATGCAAGTTAGGGAACTGGTATCTTAAGATGTTGTTAGTTCAGGGATTTGCGTACTGTAAACGCCAGCCTCCAGGGCGGTGACCTGAGACATCAGCCAGAGCTCCTGGCTCTGAGGGGCCCTGCATGCGGAGCTGCTGTTCTACCTACCTCCCAATGTTAGTGTTTGCCAGGCATATGGAGGGACAATCAGTTTTACCTGCTTTTGTGTTTTGTTTTCCAGCCAAAGGAGCGTGGTTCCACAAGGGTACATGCCTTAAATAACGTCAACAGAGTGCTGCAGGTTTTATATCAGAACAATGTAAGCTTGTAATGTGATTTTTGGGGGTCTGTGCTGCCATCAGCATTATTTATTGTGAAACTTGTCAGCTGCTTGATGCATTGGCATCCACTGATTCTTGCAGACATTTTTTCTTATGAGAGATATTGAACCTTTTCTGTGAGCGAAGGAACAGTCACGTGCTTTTTCCGATGGCTATATCGATCTGTGATATAAATAATACATTTTTGAGATTTAGGTTTACCTGATTCTCTACAGTGAAATTTGTCTTATCTCTCACTTCTACTGCTGTCCAAATGTGCTTAAAAATCCCTGGAGTTATGTGAAGAAATTGTCTTAAAAGTATTTTTTTTTTGTCTTAATAGGTGGAATTAGTGAATATAGGAGGAACTGACATTGTGGATGGAAATCACAAACTAACTTTGGGATTACTTTGGAGCATCATTTTGCACTGGCAGGTGGGGAAGTTTCCAGCCACTTTTTAATAGAAATGGAAAATGTATTGTTAGTCTTGGTTTCTTAGGGTTGCCGTAACCAAGTACCACAAGCTGCTTGGCTTGAACACCAGAAATCTGTTGTCTTCCATTTCTGGAGGCCGGAAGTCCAAGATCAAGGCATCGGCAGGGTTGGTTTCTTCCGACGGCTTTGAGGGAGACCCTGCTGCAGTCCTTGCTGCCAAATTCTGGTGGTTTGTCTGCAATCTTTGCAGTTCCTTGGCTTGTGATACATACATAGCTCCAGTATTCACATGGTGTTCTCCCTGTCTGCCTGTATCAACTTTTTTCTTTTTGTAAGGACACCAGTCACCTCATTCTAACTAATGACATCTGCAGTGACCTTATTTCCAAATAGAGCCCCTCTCTGAAGTACTAAGGGTTAAAACTTCAGCATATTAATTTTAGGGAACATAATTCAACTCGTAACAATTTGAATGGAAGAGGTGACAAAAATGCCCTTTTTTCCTGGCATAGGAAAAAAAGTACCTACCATTCTCATTTTTTGTAGAAAATAATTTTTTTAATTGAAAAGGTGTTTGTAAACACATAGTGTTAAAATACGACTTTCTATGACTATCAAAGTTATGTTCATTATAACCAAACATAGTACAAGTATAGTTTAAGATATAGAAAATATGGTAATATATAAAAGTGAGGTAAAAATCACTTCAAATTCTAGTCCCCCAAAATAATCACTGTTAAAATTTATTGTTCCAGTGTCTACAGAAAAATCTGAAGTAAAATGAATGCCATCTACCAAATCCATTAACGGTTAATTAGTGCAATATGGCTTTTTGAAGGATTTCATTGAAGTAAATACCTGTATTAGTTATAGACAGGCCTCGTTTCTCTTACACAGGTGAAAGATGTCATGAAGGATGTCATGTCGGACCTGCAGCAGACGAACAGCGAGAAGATCCTGCTGAGCTGGGTGCGTCAGACCACCAGGCCCTATAACCAAGTCAATGTCCTCAACTTCACCACCAGCTGGACAGATGGACTCGCCTTTAATGCTGTCCTCCACCGACATAAGTGAGACCTTACTCTACCTGGAAGTGGGCTTTACAAATTCGTGTCTCTTCTCTGTCCCTTCGCTGCTACCACTACTCCCTGAAGCCCCTTTTTCAGTCTCACAGCTCTCCTTTCTGCACATGCTGTACCATAACCTTAAGAAAAGAAATATCATTGAAGAAAACTGCCCATCATGTCTTTATTTCCTTAGGACTTAAATGCCACCATGCAAGGTCCATAGTTTTTCCTGCATATTTATGAGTTTAAAAACTATGAAATAACTCACATAGTTCAACCCCACTCATTCAGCACTGACTGATAATGTATACAAAAAATCCTGTTAGCTTTTCGTCTCATACCAAAAGTAAAACTCTATAAATTCAGTGCGCTCCCAATTAAAAACAGCCAAATTATCTTTAATGAAACTTGTGAACAGATTCTAATTATACAAAAGACAAGGCCCAAGAATAGCCAGTAAGTAGACTTCTGAAGAAGAACCAGGCTGAGATACTTTCCAAAAAGAAATCAAAACTAACTATGAAGCTATATTAATTAAGACTATGCAGTACTATCAGTATACACACCAATATAAGCCAGACCATATGAAATCGCCAATACGTGAGTGTTTTTGCTATATAAGAATGGTATTTTCAGATGGTTCAACCTAATAAAATTAAGAACTCGGAAATTGCTCCATTACATAGGAAAATCTGATTTACACTTGAGTTGATATTGCAGATTAATAGATGGTATGGACAATTGATTACCCGTACAGAAATAAATGTGTTGGGTCTTCACCACACTAAAATAAATTCATTCATTCATTTATTCATTCATTCATTCTACATGGATTAGGGTTTTAAATGCCAAAGGCTAAATTTGTTATGTTTTATTGTTGTTGTAAATGATTGCTTTTCTCAAGTTTCATTTTCTCTCTGTTTTTTGCTGGTATATAAAAGTGCAATAGACTTTTCTAAATCTTACATCAGAAAACTTAATCATTTCTTACAAATTTTAGTAAGTTTGTCTCTGGACATTGTAGGTTTTTTGGGGGAAGAGGGGTTAGAGTGTCGTAGAATTATGATCCTTTTATTTCTTCTATTTTATTTTTTGTTTTCTATTGTGCCTTGTTCTTCAATGCAATGTTGATTTGAATTGATGATAGTGGGTAGAATATTTTGCTGTTGATAGCAAAAGGAGTGCTTTTAGTATTTTACCATAAGAATGATTTTTTATGTAGCTTTTTTGGTACACAATTTATGTGGTTAAAGAATCCCTCCCTCTTAGTATTCACCCACGCCTCCTTTATTAGTTTAAGGAGGTTGCCCAAGTTTCTAGTTGGTTAAAGGATTTTATCAAGAAACTGTAGAATTTTAGCCAGTATGCTTGTCCATTTATTAATTAATTGATTCAACAAATATGCGTGGGGTGCCTTTTAGGTGCTAGACACAGGGTATACAGCAGAGAACGAAACAGGCAAAAATCTTAGTTCTACTGGAGCTTATGCTGCAACAGAGGGAGACAAACAATAATAAAGTTGTATGGTACATAGAAGTAGTACGCACACTGAAGAAAAATACATCAGACAAGAGTGGAGGAGGCTTAGGAGAGGCCACTGGCTGCAGCAACCTGAGTGGGGGCAGTAATGGGAGATGAATTCAGGCAGGGAAGTAGGTGAAGAGCATCTTAGAAGGTGGGTGGGTCTAACATGCAAGAACAGACACAACATAAAGAAAATGATCAACTTTTGGATGAGTCGAAGCAACAATAATGTCCAATTTGTGGGATTAAATGAATATCAAGATAGAAATGAAATACAGTACTAGACAATAGTAGCATGGAAGGGGAGACTGGAGGGAAAGTCTGCCAAGGCTTTTGTTTTAAGAATAGCCTGAGAACAGATTAGAGCTGGATTTTCTGTTCTGCTAATCTTGATCTTTTAATTGAAGAATTTAGTTTATTAACATTGATTGTGATAATTTATATATTTAGGTTCATTTTTACCACATGGTGTGAGCTGCTCATTTCTCTTTCCCCGCTTTTGTCTTCTACTCTTTGTGAACTGTTGTATACTACTTCTAGTCTTAATGGTCACCACAGAAATTAGCAGTCACATTTAGCCAATACAAGATCCTTGAAATGTATTATCTGTGATTTTTATATTTGTGAATTAATTTTAAGTATATATTTGACGAGGCTTTGGGATATAAAAATAAAGTCAAAAAACTTCACAAATAAAAATAATCTAAAACTAAAATAGATTAGATTGCAACACTGCCTATTTTGTTTCCACATATTCCATCTTTATTGCATTTTATTTGCATGGTTTTCAGACCTGATCTCTTCAGCTGGGACAAAGTTGTCAAAATGTCACCAATTGAGAGACTTGAACATGCTTTCAGCAAGGCTCAGACTTATTTGGGAATTGAAAAGCTGTTAGATCCTGAAGGTATTGTTCAGTGTTTAATTTCAAATGTGATTTTGCTTTACAGTTTTGCATTCTTGAAAAGCAGTGTTCTTTTTCCTTTTTAAAATGAATTATTAGCCTTGAAGAACCTTTTCCTTTTTGGATTATAGGTGAAAGTCATTTTATTACTGACAGTACTTTTGTACTTAGCAATTTGTAAGATCCTTTAGGTAGAAATTTAACTACAACACTGGATAATAGTTAAAGTAAGACTTGAACTTTTAAGAAAACCTAATTATTAGATAAATTTAGTATTTGATTAGGTCCATTAAAATGCGTTTTTATGTGAGCTTTTTGCCTGTGATGTAAAGACTAGTTGTAAATGTTGCAGGACTGAATTTTAGACTTATTTTCATCATATGAATAAAGTCTATATCTTTATCTTAAATGGTAACATATGGTAGCTTATCTTTGACCATTTTGGGGAGGCTTTTAGGGAAGACAAGAAATGAGAAACTGAACGAAAATAAGTAATCCCTTTCCCTTTGTCTTATATATTATGAAGTGGCAATTTACTGAGCTGTGGTATTGCAAAGATTAGATATATTAGGTATTGTTTATTGGTACTAAGGAGAGTTATTTTTTTATCTAATATTGAGCAGCTCACATGTTTTGGACACCTAATTTAAGCTGGTTCTTATATTCTTCCACTTTTAGATGTTGCCGTTCAGCTTCCTGACAAGAAATCCATAATTATGTATTTAACATCTTTGTTTGAGGTGCTACCTCAGCAAGTCTCCCTAGATGCCATCCGTGAGGTTGAGACACTCCCCAGGAAATATAAGAAAGAATGTGAAGAAGAAGCAATTAATGTACAGGCACAGGTAACATTTTATTAAGGTGTTTGGCTCACCATGTTTGTTTTCTTGTAGGTACTAGATAAAAACACATTGAGAGGGGTTTTTCCTTGACTGAGAACATGTTGGTTTCTCAGCTTACATTTGTATAAGAAGTTCAGTTTAGCAGTTACCGTTCTGTCACATGCATGTAACGGAAAACCATGACTCAATGGAGTTATTAAGAAGGAAAATACCTTATTTCACACAGCGAAACTGGACTGTTGGTCACACTGCTGTATGACATGCTGAAAATCTATGTTTTTGCATCATCTAGTTGCCGGCTTTTATTTCTGTCACGTGCTAAAGATGCTTTTTTTTTCTCATATCAGCCTAGTTTTTTTTTTCTCATATCAGCCTAGCTTTTTTTTCCCCAAGTACTAATTGTCTTTCTTTTTTTGCCATTGAAAAAAGATTTTTTTTTTTATTATATTCTCACAAGGGCTATCAAAACATAAGTCTTCTTTCCCCTTTCCTTTAGGAGGAGTAATGTATGGTAAACTACTTGGTGAGCTTTTCATGAAGGGATTACAATGATTTCATTCGTCAGGATATATATGAATTTTTAAAGAGATGAATAAAATCATAATTTCTTTTCTTCCTTAGTTATCATGTTTGAATCAATTCATATTTAATCTCACTCTGTTAAAACAGTCTAACCAGTCCTCATAATTCATAAGATCAGAGAATATTAAGAGTTAGATGAAAACTTAGAAGTCACTTGGTTCAACATTCTAATGGCCATCCAACCAAGACATACACATAGATTTCAAAATTATAAGAAATACATTTCAGAGAGAAGGAAAGCTTGGGCTCTGGATCTTAAATTCATTTTGTTGCTACTTGTTTTGGGTTGTTACTTAAACTCTCAATCACAGTTTTGTCTGCAAAATGTGGCTAAAACCACCCACTTCATAAAGATAATGAATTCAAAGTATCTAAAATGACATTAATAAGCACTCAACAAGCAACAGCTCTCATTATTAACATTTTTCCTCTTGAGTTGTTTTGGCATTCTCATTTAACAGATTTCTTAAAAAATATTATTTAATTCCCATATTATGATACTAGTCTTGGATCGACATAGCATCTTTTTTTTTTCCTTCTTCTGAGAGTCAGAGAATTTACTTATTATTTTGAATTTTCTTTGGGTAATATGTATGAATCCTTTTATTTCCCTCATTTCAAAAATGGTGTGGTTTATAGAAAAAGAAAAAAATGTATTGAGGAGAAAGGAGTGAGAAATGAGGCCTGATTGTGAACCCAGGGCTGTCTTTTGTAGTGAATATCAAGTAATGCTGAGGAAAATACCTAATTTCATACAATTTTAGAAAATGCTAGGAAGCATTTGCCTCTAAAAGTGTGGTTATTCTGCATTAATGATGCACCTTTTTAGTTGCCTCAAATGATCCTCTGGGTTTGTTTCTGGGTTTTAGATTCATTTCCTTATTGCATTTTGTTAGAAAGTGGAAATATTTTAGTTCTTATAGTTAAGGACCTTCTCTCTTAAAAAGGAAAGGAGATTTCATTTACTTTTCATGATGTGCAGATAAAATAATCACTTCTGTTTGGGCTCAGGGTGGCATGATGAGAACTTCAGAAAACATTTGCTGTTTGATTAAAAGCAAGTGTATTAACACTAACCTCTTCATTTGCAGGCTTTCATTAGTGCCTTAGAGGCTGAATTACATTAATTGAAAAATAAAATGTGATCAAGTTTTAATCATCTTCTCTTTGACATAGCTTGCCATCCACTACTCTCCTAATAGCAAGATTTCTGCTCTGTTCTTTCTACAAAGATATGCTGCTGGTCAGTGACTAATTCCTGCATTTCTCTTAAAATGACTGTCAGTTGAAAGTTTTCTCATGTGTTTCAATTAATACCTTCTGAAGATTTGTGTTTAGATAATGCCTTCCTTCTGAACCTCATGGATGCTGGTGCCTAGCTCAATGACCTTTGGCTGGTCACTAACTTTTCTGCTTCTTAGCTATCCTCATTATAGTAAAGAGGTTTGGAGCTAAATGATCTCCAGGGGTTATTTTAGCTCTACAGTTTTAGGATTTTTGGTCCATAATTTAACTCATTTTTCTTTCTCTGTCTTTGGTACCATCTGTCTTTTAATTATCCACTGTTTCGACTCTGTGCTCATTGGTTCATTTCTTAACTCATATATTCACTTTCCTGGATTCTTTAAGCCTTTCTCCAAAATGTCTTTTGAGTATGTTTTTATTCTGTTCCAGCCTTCATACTAATTAAAGACCTCATTTTCTTCTGTAATTTACAAGACCTGATCTACCTCTGTTACTTTGCCCTGAAGTTAAGAGTGGACTTTTTCCTCTTTTTCTCCAACATTCTTTCTTCTGTAGTTTACAAGACCTGGTCTACTTCTGTTACTTTGCCCTGCAGTTAGAGTGGACTTTTTCTTCTTTTACCCCAAGATTCTTGTTCATGCAGGTTCCTCTCTGTTAAGTGCTTCTCCACCCACCGTTATATGGCAGGCTGCACATTTTTCCTCAGTTTAAGTAGAGCCTTTTCAGAGAAGTGTTTTCTGATTAATCTATTGAAATACAAGTCTCTATCTCTCTTTCTGTCTCTCTCAGTTTCTTGCTATCCCAGTATTTTTGCAAACTATGTTAAGAATTTTAAATTATATCTTAAGAGCATTGGGAAAGCCAGTGAAAGATTTTCAGCAGGGATATCTTAGATGGGATTACATTTTCAGAAGATCGTTCTGGCTGCTGCATGAGAAATGGACTGTGAATTGTGGAGGTGAGAGGGCTGGGTGGGGGAAAACAGGAAAGCAAAGGCATTTGTTAGCACGTGTTTCAGTCCGGAACATGGATGTAGGTGGTCGTGGAAATGGAGAGGTCTGGGTGGCTTTGAGGTAAGTGTTAAAGGAAGGTCAGAATTGTGTGCCTAATAA